>NC_091208.1:32149160-32174160 GCF_040958095.1 Procambarus clarkii
TGAGAATGAACCATGGAGTTCGAAACGTCGTGCAAATTATACAAATAAGTGTAATACACTCTATAGTAAATCACTTCTTTTCTTCACCTTAAAAGTACGAAAATGAGTTTTGGAGAACTCCTATTTCAATTAAGCCCTGATGCTAAGAAAATAGTTAGAGGGATAGAAGCCCTAAACCAGAAAATAATAAATACAGAATATGCGGTCATATTCAATGAAACATATATATATATATATATATATATATATATATATATATATATATATATATATATATATATATATATATATATATATATATATATATATATATATATATATATATATATATATATATATATATATATATATATATATATATATATATATATATATATATATATATATATATATATGTCGTACCTAGTAGCCAGAACGCACTTCTCGGCCTAATATGCAAGGCCCGATTTGCCTAATAAGCCAAGTTTTCCTGAATTAATATATTTTCTCTAATTTTTTTTCTTATGAAATGATAAAGCTACCCATTTCATTATGTATGAGGTCAATTTTTTTTATGCAAATATCAGATATTTGCAGCAGTTGATATTTGCATGCAAATATCAACTGGGAGATTGAATTAGGTAACATAGGGAACATCAACCTAGCAGTGCAAACATTTCTTCAGGAAACTCTTAGCCTCTATAACACCCACTGTCCAACGAAAACGAAACATGTCACAACTAAAAGGTTAAACAATCCATGGCTTACAAAGGGGATACTTACATATATTAATAAAAAAAACATGACCTTGAGAAGAAGTATAGGTTAGTTGTCTGCAAAGAAATTTCAAAGATTTACTCATCAATGCTGTCTAAAATAATTAGGAGAATCAAAATAAAATACTACGAAAATAAATTTACCTAAATTAAGGGCAACATTAAGAAAACATGGAGCACTATTTCTCCAAATATTGGGATCAAAAAAAGATTTTAAATAAAAAACCAATACTCCTATCCAATTACGATGGTAGGCTTTCAGCCTCTGATACTGCTACTGAATTCAATAGGTTCTTCTCATCCATTGGGTCATCCCTTGCTAATGATATTCCATCCTTCCATAATAATGTTTTGGACTATCTTACAGGTAACTATCCAGAGTCTCTGAACCTAACACCCGCTAATTCCACTGATGTCAATGAGATATTCCTTTCCCTTAAAACAAAGTCTAGTGCCCTTGCTGAGGTACCTAAGGGGTAGAAATAGCCTAAGCTACTCTATCCCATTGAGATGTATTTTTTTCTTGTCTCAATAAACACACTTGAACTTGAACTCTAAACTACAAAAAAGCCTCCAGATTTTTAGCTCCTGCCATTGTGTTGCTCTACAACAAGTCACTTGAACTCCAAACCTTTCTCCGGATATTCTAAAAAAAAGGCGGGAGTAACCCCAGTCCATAAATGTGGTGATCTTACTGATATCAACAATATCAGACCTATATCAATTCTGTCTAACTTTTCAAAAACATTTGAAAAACTAAGCTACAAGCAGCTTTATTCTTATCTTGCCAAACACAATATACTTAGCTCTTGCCAATATGGCTTCAGACCCAAAAAAAGCACTAACGATGTACTAATTAGTATGATTAACTTGATACATGCAGTTCTTTATAAAAATGAGTTCCCTGTTGGTTTATTTGTTGACCAATGTAAGGCTTTTGACACTGTCCTTCTTCTTAAATTACATAATTACGGAGTGAGAGGTCACTCCCTCCAATACCTTCAGTCTTACCTTAATGATAGGTTCCAATTTGTTTCTGTGAATAATTCCATTTCTCCTACTCTACCCATCAACATCGGTGTTTCACAGGGCAGCATACTTGGCCCTCTCCTCTTTCTCATCTACATTAATGACTTTCCAAATCTCTCTCAACACCTCAAACCAATCTTATTTGCTGATGACACAACCTTTTTTTTTGAGATATATACAAGAGTTGTTACATTCTTGTACAGCCACTAGTACGCGTAGCGTTTCGGGCAAGTCCTTAATCCTATGGTCCCTGGAATACGATCCCTTGCCGCGAAGAATCGTTTTTTCATCCAAGTACACATTTTACTGTTGCGTTAAACAGAGGCTACAGTTAAGGAATTGCGCCCAGTAAATCCTCCCCGGCCAGGATACGAACCCATGACATAGCGCTCGCGGAACGCCAGGCGAGTGTCTTACCACTACACCACGGAGACCTTCTTTTTCTCCAGTCCTGACCCTCTGCCCTAAATGTCACAGTGAATGCTGAACTTAATAAAGTCCATCATTGGCTAACTACTAATAACTCACCCACAATATTGACAAAACTTTCCATATTTTGTTTGGTAATAAATCCTCAAATCAAATTAATCTAAGAATAAACAATATCCAGATCAGTAACAAAGTGGATGGCAAATTCCTTGGTGTTCTCATTGTAATGATCTGGTGCTCAGATCATGCCTCTCCCCTCCCTCCATCTCCCTTTGTCCCCTTTTCTCCCCCTCCCCTTGCCCGTCATTCGTCTCCCCCTCTCTTTAGTCATCCCTCCCATTTGTTGCAGTCTGACCCTCGTGGTCATAAACAGTTTGATGTCACTTGTTCCCCTCTCTCACTCGTCCATCTTTCCAGTGACGAATTGGAAATAGTACCTCAGGGCCAGTAAACTTGTGCTCTCAAATTACACGTGGGTGCCCAGCCGGCGTTTCCCACAGGACAGTCGTTGCTGCTTTCCCAGTTACTTGAGTTTTCTGTCAAGAGGAATTGACCTTTATGGTCAAGCCTGGTTCTGATTGGTTGAAGCCATGGAGGCCTGTGGAGGCGGGGTCCCCCAGGGTAGTACTTGCCCTTGCCATTGGCCAAGATTCTAGATCACCCAGTTGTGTTTAAACCCATTGGCCATAGGCTTGGAATAGGAGGAGTTAAATTGGGCCTAGAAACTAAGTGGGTGGAGCCTGGTCCACTGGTAAGCCTTTTAGAAAATATTAGTGTGTCTTGGAGCTTAGTGGGGTACAGGTCCCCTTGACCTGTGGGAGGCAAGCCATCGACATCTTGGCCTCAGTGCGGTTTTAAGGTATTGTGCACTTGAGTATTCATGTCCTCGGTAGATATCCATTTTGCCTCTTAGGGACAATAGAGTAGGGTATATGTTCACTTGATTTCAATATATGTTTAAATTAAATAAAGTGATAAATTGGTTTTGTTATTTAGTTATCCCTGTCCCTTTTGTTATTAAAGTTTTGCAGTTTCTGTTGCGGTATATATATGTGTTGGCTTGGAAAGTTCCTGTGTTCTGTTCCATCTTATGAATATTAAAGTCGCTCTTGAATCCCCCTTCAGTTCAGTAAGATTACAGTATTAATCCATTAAGATTTATTTACTCGCCCCTTTGAGTTCCATGATTATTGAGTCCCTTCCTGTGGAAACAATAATTTAGACACATTCATTTATGGTTGGGAAGATGGTGGCGGCGTTTAATGATTTTAATTATTAGTTATAAATTAATAACCCCTGTTCTTGTTGTGTCCTCATTTAATATTCAGCTTATATTCGTGGCAGTCCAGTGAAGGGTCATACTGGACTGTAACAGTGTCAAGCTGGGGTAATGGATGAAGGGAAAGAGTAGAGAGAAGTAGGGATAAGGGTTATTACAACAATGGTAGTTTTCAGTACTATTACATCATCGATAACAAGCTGAATTTCCAAGGACACATTCTAAATATAGCAAAAAAAGTTTCTAAAACTGTCGACATTCTTTCTAAGATCAGATATTTTGTATCTCGCCCTGCCCTGGTGACTCTCTATTACTCTCTCATCTATCCTTATCTCAATTATGGTATTTGTGCTTGGGGCTCTACTATCCAAAATCATTTACGTCCTCTAATTACTCAACACAAAGCTGCTATTAGAACAATATCTAACTCTGGCCCCAGACAGCACTCGGAACCCTTACTCTAGTCTTTGAATATGTTATATATTAAGTCAGTGCACATTCTCTCTTGTGTGCTCTATATATTTAAAACTCTGAACTGTAATGTCAATCCTGACCTTAAAAGCTTCCTAGAAGGTTGTAACAGAACCCACGGGCACCACACCAGAAACAAATACCTATTTGATATTCCAAGAGTACGACGTAACCAAACTAGAAATACTCTACAAATCAAGGGACCTAGATTATGGAATGACCTTCCCAATCATGTCAAAGACCATTCCATCAACCTCTCTCAACCTGTTTAATAGAAAAACTAAGTACTACTTAATTAACTCCATGTAACCTACCTTACCCCCTAAATGTCGACCCATGTCTTGCTATTTTAAAAAATGCTGTTTGTTGACCAACTTGTACAATTTCTGATTTCTGCCGTGTCCCCACCCCCCTTTTATTTTTTTTTCAACACAATTTATACTTTAATCTCAATTACTATTAAGTTTAATCTCAAGTGTCTTTTTTTTCCCCCTCACACCTTGCCCGAAACGCTATGCGTATTAGTGACTTTAGGTATTGTATGTACTAGCTCTATCTATAAATCCAACATTATGTTTGTAACTCTTCACCTATGTATGTACTTTTACCTGAATAAGAATTTGAATTTAAATTTTAATGTCTCACTGTCAAAGGCCACCTTGATCATATCAACAGTAATCTAGTCCCAATACTCACATAATATTTTGGTATTCCAGTTTCTCTATCCAATAACCACCGTCTACACCGATGGACAAACCGGGTTTTAATGTAACATCTGAACCTTAGGGGAGGCTATACGTCCCTGAAGACTTACCAGGTAAGGTTATTATCAGGAGAAAATGCTAAGAATGTGTGATATAAGGGATATGAGGATAATGATTTATGGTAAAATAGAGGGAAGGAATGGTACGGAACCGCTTGGACGACCATGTTCAATCAGGGATTGAACGCTGACCAGCAAGAAGCAAGACCGTCGCTCTTCTATACAAGTGGTTTAGCATCATTCCTATGTACGCTTTCTTTTAGCCAGTCAATGTTACGGCCCTTGACCTCTGAGTATGGTTCCTCTGTTGCAGTTGGTAAACATATATCATACGGCCTTGCCTCAATAAGTGTCTAGGGGTGAAATGAATGCAACTGCTTACTTAACAAAGCAATATACTTAAGGTAAGGGTAACAACACCAGCACTTGAGAACTGCGAGTCTTACAGATACCTTGGTGTCCCCATTAACGACCCTGGGTACCTTTCTTCTCTCAAGAGGAGACTTTGGGAGAGATTAAAGCCCTTGCGGGTCCTTGTTGGTGTCAATCATGGACTTAAAGTGAGACTTGCTAGAATGTTTTATGTATCATTTATACGCTCTGTGATTGACTACAATGCTCTACATCTCTCACTGTATACTGACAAAGAGCTGAAATCTCTTGAAACCTTGCAAAATGAAGCTATACGTCTCATCCTTGGGGCTCCAAAGTCCACGAGAATAGTTAATATGAGAACAGAGTTAAAATTACCTAATTTTGTCTATTAGCACAGTTTTCGGCGTGAAGGCATTGAATAGATCTAGACAACACTTGAAATTTCAAGCTAAACTTTCTAATATGCTGCACTCACCTGAGGTCTAGAGAAGAAGAACGAAATCTGATTATGTATATTGGTTCTACAAGGTAGCCAACTCCATCAAAATATTAAATATGTACCCAACTCGACTAATGATTAATCAGCCAATTACTCCATGGGATAACTGGGATCTATCGCTTGATTTTGTAAATGCGCCCAAGAAAGATAGTGTGCACTCTACATTATTAAAACAGTTAACGCTGAAAAGCATCACTGAAAGTACTCAGAGCACGGGTAACGATGTGCATCAGTGCTATACCGACGGCTCTGTAGAAGAAGGTGGACGATGTACCGGATGTGCATGTAACATATTTGAACAATCTTCTCTCGTACATACAGCAATGAAGCGCGTCAATGACTGGGCAAGTACAACTCAAACCGAACTTGCAGGCATATACCTTGCCACTGAATTTTTAAAAGACAAAGGCAGTGGACTTATATACTGTGACTCGCAGAATGCAATCCTGGCATTGAACGCACATAGTAGTGACACCCAGAAAATAGTCAGTGATATTCGAATGAATGTTTTAGCTGCTAAAGAAAACAGATTTGAGATTAATTCCTATGGATACCATCACATGTTGGCAGGTCAAGGCATGACACTGTTGATATGCTTGCAAAGACAGCCTGCAGAAAACCAGTGGTAGAAATTGATATGGGTGTTTCATTAGCAGTGACAAAGATAATACTTAAACAAATATCTAATGAAGATCTCACAGACCTAACAAATTCACAAAGACCTGAAAGTTGTAGCATTAAATATTATGATAGATATCGTGAGGAGACATTCACATATGGGATTAATAGAACAAGAACCCGGCAATGTGATATTATAGTGGCCAGAATACGCCTGGGATATAGACGTATCTAGCAGCTTTCTCAAAACCCAAATGTCGAGCACACAATGTGTCAACTTTGTGAAAGAGAAAACATGCACTCTCTTGAACATTATATTGTAGAATGTCCCATATTGACTGACTTTCGCCCTCCTGGGCTAAGGCATGCTGAACTCTGTAATTACTATACGAGTACTGGAACACTTGATGATATATTGGACTTGTATCCAAGATTGACCATGTAATATATCAATTATACAATGTATATATATGATGTAACTATATAACCTGAGCTTGTAAAAGCACCTTCATCACCTTCAGGGATTAAGTGCTTAATTGCACATTAGTTTCTTTATCAGCTATCTCACCCTGTCAGAGTAAATGAGACAAATGTATGTTAATGCATGTGTGTGTATATATGCATGTATATGTGTGTGTATGTATATGTATGAGTATAAAGTATATATGGAAGCTGATCAGAATTACATTTCACCTTTGTGAATGTACATTAATGACACTATGTAAAAGACACATCTAATACTTTATGTAGGGCATACGTAAATCTGTGTATCTATGTATTTACGTATGTAGGTTAGCTTAGCATTTTAAAAGCACCGAATCACCTTCTGTGGTTGAGTGTTCAATAACCCCTTGAACTATATGTTTAACACTTCTCTAACCCTGTCCATGGAGGACAGAAGAAAATGTATATATGCTGGTTAGCATTGTAAATGTGTGGCCACGTCTGTGGTAGAAAATAATAATAATAAAAAAAAACTGCACCAGGTGGTCAGAGATATATGGCGCTTCGTTGAGAGTAGACGTGCGCCAATCGAGCTCTCGAGTTCCGAAGTCTAGGAGCCTTCTTAAGTGGATATACACAGCCTGACAAGTATATAGTGACTACCAAGGACTGCAGTACTTCAAGGAAGTGCAAGGAAGCCTATTCCAGCAGTGTAAGGGCGCCGTGGACCGTGAGCTGATTAGTCTTGGAGAAGAAGTTGAGAGAGAGTTACTACGGCTGGAGGAGTGAGTGACTCGCCGTCAGTGGAACTCCAAAACATTCAGAGCTGTTGTGATGGGATCGCGCCCACTAGGAACTCAGAAGGGAGAAGATGCATCCTGATCCTTGAGTGTGTGGTCTCGGTGAAGGAGTGCTTGAGGGAACGACGTGTGCAGTGACGACTGGACGAGCCAACGCATCAGGAACTTCACTCAGGAAATGAGCACGGAGATGACGAGGATCTTCACAACGCCTACGGACTGGTGACGCTGAGGAACAACGTGAGGAACGGAGTACCCAGCGAACAGCGACTGGAGCTCAGGCATCTGAGGACAGGATATGTTTAGGTAAATCATTTTTCCCTTGATTGTTAGGCAAGATAGGCCTATTGTTATTCTTAGGCATCTACTGGAGTGCATACAAGTCATAGGAGTAAATTAGGCTGTGGGACAGCACGTATATATAATTTTACTGATTGGTGAAGACAGCGTGTGGCCGGCTTGTGGAGGACTGAAGAGCTCTGCTGATGGAGTCGTCCCAGTTAGGGGAACCAGTGATCCAGCTCGATCAGCTGATGCGAGTTGCCGGCGGCCACCAGAGAAGTGCTGCTGTCACCATTATTATTATTATTTCCATAAGTCTATACATGTGCCTCGTGTGTTTGTAGTTTACTTTGAGTAAACTTTTATGTTATTATTGCTTTTGATGTAGCCTCCATCTCACTGAGCTTTGTGGATAAATGACATATGATTATACTGTACTGTTACTGGCATGACTTAGAGAGAGACCCTGTGTTGGCAACACGACTGTACATTTGAATTCTAGTACTAGCAGCACATAGTACGGTCCTAGGCTGCTATAAAAATATTATATTCGAACTAACGGCATTGCTGGGACGCAGAGAGAATGGCCCAGCTGGCGACCAGAAGGTAAGAGGTGGAAGTGAGGCTACGGCCGGAAGTTCTGCAAATTCTCTGCACGCATAGGTGGGCGGGCCCGGTGGGGGAGTCAAATACTGCAGGATTCAGCTTAGCAGTGTGGGCTGGGCCTTCTCCTCTCCCCCTCGGGTCCAAGGTCAAATAGTGGTGGCCGGTCTTGAGGCATGACTAGGAGAGCTCCCTGGGGGTGATATGTGATACCCTAGTGGAGGGAGCGAAGACCCACGGCGTGAGGTTATAGGATCAGTAGCACGATCCCCCGCTGTTTAACTGTAACCACATGCAACACAAGGCCAAGGTGAGCGGTGCGTGAAAGAACTGACGACCTCGCCAGGATGCTTGATCAGGCTACAGTGTTGCCAGGATGCGTTGATCAGGCTACAGTGTGGCCAGGATGCTTGATCAGGCTACAGTGTTGCCAGGATGCGTTGATCAGGCTACAGTGTTGCCAGGATGCGTTGATCAGGCTACAGTGTGGCCAGGATGCGTTGATCAGGCTACAGTGTTGCCAGGATGCGTTGATCAGGCTACAGTGTTGCCAGGATGCTTGATCAGGCTACAGTGTTGCCAGGATGCGTTGATCAGGCTACAGTGTTGCCAGGATGCGTTGATCAGGCTACAGTGTGGCCAGGATGCGTTGATCAGGCTACAGTGTGGCCAGGATGCGTTGATCAGGCTACAGTGTGGCCAGGATGCGTTGATCAGGCTACAGTGTGGCCAGGATACGTTAATCAGGTTACAGTGTTGCCCAGATTTCAGGACAGTGTTGCCAGAATTCGCGGAGAGTGTTGCCGAGAGTCGAAGACAGTGTTGCCAGAGTACAAATACAGTGTTACCAGTGTCGTGACCAGCATTGCTAGTGAGCTCAGTAAACAGTGACAGTGTTGCCCAGTAGTGCAGAGACTGGAATAGTGAAACCAGTGAGATATTAGTGCTATAGCTCAATTATTGAGATGGAGGAGGATAAAGTGGATAAATTTATTGCGACGAGGGATGAGAGAGTTTTGGAAGAGTGTACCAGGGCCCAGCTCCAACAAGTGGCAGGCCACTTAGGGATCCGATTGACGACGACTAAGGTAGCGGAGCGTAGGCTAGAAATAATGGCATACCTCACAGCACAAGAAGAGGTGACAGGGGATGAGTCGTCCCAAGGTGAACCGTCCCAACTAGAGCCATCCCAAGCGCCTACCAGTGTGGGGAGAACTCACAATGAACATGGGAGCAGTGGAAGGTCCAGCTGTAGTAAGAGGAGCCTGCAATTGGAAGTAATGAAGATGCAACTGGAAGCCCAGCTGCGACGAGAGGAGAGAGAAGGGCAAACGCAGCAAGAGGAACGTGAAACTCTGCAGCAGCGAGAGGAACGTGAAACTCGGCTGCAGTGAGAGGAGCGTGAACGTGAAGCTCGGCTGCGGCGAGAAGAAGGAGAGAGACAACTGCGACTGGAGGAGATAAAGGCAAAGAAAGAAGTCGAATTGCGTCGCGTTGAGCGTGGGCTGCCCTCACTACCTGCACGGTGGGATGACCTCAGGATAAGGGAACGTGACTTACCTACGTTCGAACCTCAAGAAGCTGAGGTGTTCTTCGAACACTTCGAACAGATAGCGACTCTGAAGGAGTGGCCGGAAGATGATTGGGCTACTCTGGTCCAGGGCAAGTTGACCGGTGAGGCCTGGGAAGCCTACAACATGCTGGACCTAGAGGAGTGTGCTAGTTACGTCGCGATTAAGAATGCGGTGCTCCACTCGTTCCGGCTGACTCCGGAGATGTACCGAAAGCGGTTCAGAGAGTGTACGAGACCGTCGGGAAAGTCTTACGCCGAGACCGCCAGGGATATGGAACGGAAATTCCTACGATGGTTGAAGGCGGAGGAAACAGAGTCGGCAGATGAGATCAGTTACAAACCCATTAAGATTTCAACTTAGATTCAACAGAGCAGAAGTTGTTAAACACATATGGCAAAATCTTACTGAAGCGACCGTACGAGTCATAAATACTCATACTCCGCCCAAGTAAAACAGAAACAAACAACACTTAGTGGGCCAGCCAGAGGCTTAAGGCCCGTGCAGGAATATCCCTGCAAAAAAAAAAAAGACTGATAATGATGGAGAAGTTTATGTCAGTGCTTCAGCCTGAGTTGCGAGTAACGGTGAGAGAAGCAGGTATTGAGGACATTAAGACTGATGCAGTCAGAGCTAACATGTTGGAGGAAGCACTACATCTCAGGAGGGAGGGGCCGCCCAGACATTCATCTGACCCCAGGTCGGAAGGGAACTTTAGTTCAGAAGGAGCGAGGACGGGCGGGGACTCTCCCAAGAGTAGTGTACCCAGTGAAGTGACCTGGTTCAAGAGCTCAAGGGACGCGGGGAGAAAGCCCCAACCTGTGAGCAGTGGGCCTAGCTCGGGAGCAGGAGCTGCTACCCCGGAACCGATGACAGGGAGTCCAAGGAGGACCCAGGGAACGTCTGCAGTTGGTACTGCCAGGGGGACTGGCGCGTGACACCATCTTCCAAACAAAAACCCAAAGTCCGTTCCATACACCTGCCAAACCCCTGTTTAAGAATGAAAAACGATTTACACACAACTCACAACTGATGACGTCCGAACACTTCCTGAACAAGTGCTTCGCTGACGACTTTTGTTCGAAATTTGACAAATACAAATACTCGCCAACAGAACCTTAACACCTAACCTAACCAGTGCCTAAATATGCACTTTATGCCAATACATAATAATACTAATTTATATTTGAGAAAAGTTCTGTTTTGAATGAACAGAATGTTAAAATTGTCGAATGCGTCTTAGGAGTCGACTGCTGGATAGAATGGACTTGGTCCGAGGACGGGTTGGATTAAATACAAGCTTTCTAAGGTAGTTTATTAATTGATTAAAACAGTGTTTAGTGAAAATGGTTACAGAGATGAAGGGAAAGTGATGAAGAATAGGAAAGGTGGTGAGGGGTAAAAAAGGTTGAAAAGGTAGGGAAGGTAGCTGAGTGTGGTAGTGTTATACAACTATTGTGTGGTGGTGATGCTCTACAGCTACTGTATTGTGGCGGTGTTCTACAACTATTGTGTGGTGGTGATGCTCTACAGCTACTGTATTGTGGCGGTGTTCTACAACTATTGTGTGGTGGTGATGCTCTACAGCTACTGTATTGTGGCGGTGCTCTACAACTATTGTGTGGTGGTGATGCTCTACAGCTACTGTATTGTGGCGGTGTTCTACAACTATTGTGTGGTGGTGGTGTTCTACAACTATTGTGTGGTGGTGATGTTCTACAACTACTGTATTGTGGCGGTGTTCTACAACTATTGTGTGGTGGTGGTGTTCTACAACTATTGTGTGGTGGTGGTGTTCTACAACTATTGTGTGGTGGTGGTGTTATACAACTATTGTGTGGTGGTGGTGTTCTACAACTATTGTGTGGTGGTGATGCTCTACAGCTACTGTATTGTGGCGGTGTTCTACAACTATTGTGTGGTGGTGGTGTTCTACAACTATTGTGTGGTGGTGGTGTTCTACAACTATTGTGTGGTGGTGGTGTTCTACAACTATTGTGTGGTGGTGGTGTTATACAACTATTGTGTGGTGGTGGTGTTCTACAACTATTGTGTGGTGGTGGTGTTCTACAACTATTGTGTGGTGGTGGTGTTATACAACTATTGTGTGGTGGTGGTGTTCTACAACTATTGTGTGGTGGTGGTGTTCTACAACTATTGTGTGGTGGTGGTGTTATACAACTATTGTGTGGTGGTGGTGTTCTACAACTATTGTGTGGTGGTGGTGTTCTACAACTATTGTGTGGTGGTGGTGTTATACAACTATTGTGTGGTGGTGGTGTTCTACAACTATTGTGTGGTGGTGGTGTTCTACAACTATTGTGTGGTGGTGATGCTCTACAACTACTGTGTGGCTATCTTGAGGTTATCTTGAGATGATTTCGGGGCTTTTTTAGTGTCCCCGCGGCCCGGTCCTCGACCAGGCCTCCACCCCCAGGAAGCAGCCCGTGACAGCTGACTAACACCCAGGTACCTATTTTACTGCTAGGTAACAGGGGCATAGGGTGAAAGAAACTCTGCCCATTGATTCTTGCTGGTGCCTGGGATCGAACCCAGGACCACAGGATCACAAGTCCCGCGTGCTGTCCACTCGGCCGACCGGCTCCAGTGGTGGTGGTGTTCTACAACTATTGTGTGGTGGTGGTGTTCTACAACTATTGTGTGGTGGTGGTGTTCTGCAACTATTGTGTGGTGGTGGTGTTCAACAACTATTGTGGTGGTGGTGGTGTTCTACAACTATTGTGTGGTGGTGGTGTTCTGCAACTATTGTGTGGTGGTGGTGTTCAACAACTATTGTGGTGGTGGTGGTGTTATACAACTATTGTGTGGTGGTGGTGTTCTGCAACTATTGTGTGGTGGTGGTGTTCTACAACTATTGTGTGGTGGTGGTGTTCTACAACTATTGTGTGGTGGTGGTGTTCTGCAACTATTGTGTGGTGGTGGTGTTCAACAACTATTGTGGTGGTGGTGTTCTACAACTATTGTGTGGTGGTGGTGTTCTGCAACTATTGTGTGGTGGTGGTGTTCAACAACTATTGTGGTGGTGGTGGTGTTCTACAACTATTGTGTGGTGGTGGTGTTCTGCAACTATTGTGTGGTGGTGGTGTTATACAACTATTGTGGTGGTGGTGTTATACAACTATTGTGTGGTGGGGGTGTTCAACAACTATTGTGGTGGTGGTGTTCTGCAACTATTGTGTGGTGGTGGTGTTCTGCAACTATTGTGGTGGTGGTGGTGTTCTACAACTATTGTGTGGTGGTGGTGTTATACAACTATTGTGTGGTGGGGGTGTTCAACAACTATTGTGGTGGTGGTGTTCTGCAACTATTGTGTGGTGGTGGTGTTCTGCAACTATTGTGTGGTGGTGGTGTTCTACAACTATTGTGGTGGTGGTGGTGTTATACAACTATTGTGTGGTGGTGGTGTTCTGCAACTATTGTGTGGTGGTGGTGTTCTGCAACTATTGTGGTGGTGGTGGTGTTATACAACTATTGTGTGGTGGTGGTGTTCTGCAACTATTGTGTGGTGGTGGTGTTCTGCAACTATTGTGTGGTGGTGATGCTCTACAACTATTGTGTGGTGGGGGTGTTCTACAACTATTGTGTGGTGGTGATGCTCTACAACTATTGTGTGGTGGTGGTGTTCTACAACTATTGTGTGGTGGTGATGCTCTACAACTATTGTGGTGGTGGTGGTGTTATACAACTATTGTGTGGTGGTGGTGTTATACAACTATTGTGTGGTGGTGATGCTCTACAACTATTGTGTGGTGGGGGTGTTCTACAACTATTGTGTGGTGGTGATGCTCTACAACTATTGTGTGGTGGTGGTGTTCTACAACTATTGTGTGGTGGTGGTGTTCTACAACAATTATTATTACTAGAAAGGAAAGTAACTATGAGGAGAAAGCTCTAAGCCAGTGTGACTACACTGCAATAGTTATTAGTCCCACTAGTATTGCTACTAGCGCTGCAATATTTACTAGTCTCATTAGCATTGCTACTAGCACAGGAAGAGTTACTAGTCCCATTAGCATTGCTACTAGCCCCAGTAATTTAACTAGTATTGCTTAGCAGTAGAAGTATTTTTAAGTTAATATATTTTAATCATTTTTGTAATAAATAGTACCTTAATAGTAATAAATATTACTTTAATACAAATAAATAGTACTTTAATACTAGTAAATATTATTTTAATACTAATAAATAGTACTTTAATACTAATAAATAGTACTTTAATACTAGTAAATAGTATTTCAAGGGGCGTTACTTCCAAATTTGCCCAAAATATGCAATAAATGAAAACTCGTTCGATTTCAATCAAACTTTTTTGACAAGTTGTATATGAAAAAGGTTTCATCTGGTCCAAGTCTCAGCATCGTAGCATAAATAGGAAGGGAGAAACAAAATATTGAATTACGTGTCAAAAATTTTCCAAAATGGTAACAAATGATTATCAAACAAAAGTTTCAATTGAAATCATGTTTATGACTCTCAACTATCACAATAGAATATATTAAAAATTGCCTTTTTTTCATTTTATCTCTCTCTCTTGTTTATTAGGCGATTTGCATGAAACTTATGCACTTGACTGTACGTAAGTCTATCTGTAAGGGTGTCAGTTTCGGAGGAAATTGGTTGATGTCAACCTCAAGTCACAGATGGCAACATCTTAGACTTTATTTTTTACTTATTTATTTTCAAGTAACATAAACGTTCAAATATCTCTTTCATTTTTTATTCAATTTACATGAAACTTACACCTTATATGTAAAGTTTATGTCTCTAAAATCTGAGGGGAGCATTTCTTCCTAAGTTCATTTATTGATTTTATAAATTAGCAATAAACATGATATATTTGCATAATTTTTGGGGGAACTTTGACTATTTGAATTAGGAAAAGTAAAGACGTTTTGGAAAATCAATTTTCACAGATCCTTTATTATACGCTATTGTGTCAGAAAAGTGTCATAGAAAGATTATATCTGAAAAATGTGGTTGTAAATATACACTTGAAAATGTGTAAAATTCGGTGAAAAAAATATAAATAATAAAAATCTCCCTTTCTATTTAGGCTACAGTACTGAAACGTGGAACAATTGCAGCCCTTCTCAAATACAACTAGTTAAAAAATATTAGTTGACATTGAACAACTTTACGTTTCCTTATGAAACGCCTCCTTAATACTAATAAATAGTACTTTAATACTAGTAAATAGTACTTTAATACTAATAATACTACTTTAATACTAATAAATAGTATCAATACTAATAATTGTACTTTAATACTAATAAATAGTACTTTAATACTATTAAGTAGTACTTTAATACTAATAAATAGTACTTTAATACTAATAAATAGTACTTTAATACTAATAATAGTACTTTACTATTAATAAACAGTACTTTAATACTAATAAATAGTACTTTAATACTAATAAATAGTACTTTAATACTAATAATAGTACTTTACTATTAATAAACAGTACTTTAATACTAATAAATAGTAATAATTTAGTAATAATTTGTAATTCTAGTAATAAATGCAATGTTAGTAATAAAATAAGATTGTTTTTAAGTAATAAAATTACTTAAAAACTATTACAGGGCTTACAAACAATAATATGACATATTACTACCAGTTGTTCTATTACTATTACAACTGGTTCTACCTGCTACTTCTACTACAACTACCATTTCTACTGGTTATCTACTACTACTCATCTACTTAGTGTTCGAACTTGTAATACTACCATTATAGCTACACTTACACATAGTTAATACTTCTGATACTATGTTCTCCACTCAATTGAGGGTCCCAGGTTCGATACCCGATCGGGACATAAATTGATGGGTATATTTCCTTTCACCTGATGGCACTGTTCACCTAGAAGTAAATAGGTAACCGGGAGCTAGTCAACTGTTGTGTGGGGTTACATCGTTGGGATGATCAGTAGTTCAACCTTGATGGGATCTCGATACGAGTTAATATAAACACAGGCTTCCTGTCCCCCCCAACGAAACGAGCAATACTACTACCGAAATTATCTCTACTTATATTACTAATAGTGTACAATTGAAGTAAATATTTCTGCTACAAATATTAATATTACGCAGGCGATGAGTCACAATAACGTGGCTAAAGAAAGTTGACCAGACCACACACTAGAAGGTGAAGGGACGACGACGTTTCGGTCCGTCCTGGACCATTCTCAAGTCGATGCGAATGACTTGAGAATGGTCCAGGACCACACCTTCTAGTGTGTGGTCTGGTCAATTCATATTACTTTTAATATGGTTGAATAATAGAATGGATAACACAATGGTTAAAACAAAGGAAACAAAGAGTGGTGTTAAATGGGCATGAATAAGACTGGAGAACTGTGGTAAGTGGGGTACCACAGGGCTCCATTTTGGTGCCAACTCTTTTGGTCATATACATCATTGGCATCGATGACAATATTATAAACGACGTCATAAAATTTGCAGATGACATTAAGATTTATGATAAAGTGGGTTATCTTGAGATGATTTCGGGGCTTTTTAGTGTCCCCGCGGCCCGGTCCTCGACCATGCCTCCACCCCCAGGAAGCAGCCCGTGACAGCTGACTAACATCTAAGTACCTATTTTCCTGCTAGGTAACAGGGGCATAGGGTGAAAGAAACTCTGCCCATTATTTCTCGCCGGCGCCTGGGATAGAACCCAGGACCACAGGATCACAAGTCCAGCGTGCTGTCCGCTCGGCCGACCGGCTCCCTCCTGAAGTGAAAATGATATTGAGATCTTACAAAGAGATCTATAAGAACTCCACAAATGGTCAGAAGACTGGCAAATGTTCCTTAATATCAACAAATGCAAGAATGTTATGCGGGGCATAACAATGAACATCACAGCTACCAAACAAAAACAATTATCTTGCAGCAGACTGACGAAGAACCGGATCATGGCGTCAGAATCCACCAGTCACGGAACATTGGCCAACAAGTGGGAGCTGCGGTACGAAAGGTCAACCAAACCCGTGTAAGAGTCCAACCAAACTTTGACTTCAGGGAAAGGAAAGTAGTTATGCAAGTGTATAGTCTCCGCTGCGGTCCCACCTGCATCATTGTCTCCAAGCATGGAGACCGCTTCTCCAGGAAGATGGAAAGGGGAAGCTATAGAGGGAAGGAGAGGGGGAGGCTATAGAGGAAAGGAGAGGGGGGAGGCTATAGAAAGAAGGAGAGGGCCAGGTAATTATTAGGAAAAACACTCAGCAGGATGTTTGAGTGAGGGAAGGCAAGTGGCGAGAATAGGGGGAATTGGAGGTAAAGAGGGTGAATAGAGGAAGATAGAGGGGAAATAGGTGGGAGATAGAGGGGAATAGGGAAAGAGTGATTAGAGACGCGGGATGAATAGAAGAGAGGTGGGAGAGGGGAGAGATAGTCTTGCACGGGCTTGGGTGACCCAGGTGCAACACCCCCTCCCCCCTCCCACCATCTATCTAGCAAAATAAAAACAAATAATATTTTATATCAGAGGTGGAGAAATGCCATAAGAAAGGCAAAGCTCTGCGGATTACTTTCTGCCACCATTACTACTAGCAGTCAGAGCAGCAGTCGGAGTGCAATCAGATTCATTCTAGATATATTAAGCATCTATGATATACAGTTGTAAAGGCAAGGACAATATTATAAAAGTTTGTTTTACAGGACAGAACGGACGTAATGTCAGAAGGAAAGTCCTGGGACAATAAAACATTTGACTGTCAAATGAGTAACTGTACAATGATGTAACAAAAGCGGGATGATTCATCGAGTCCAGAGAAAACTAAATAATGCAAACAATCAGATTAACACGAATACAAACGAAAGATAAATGATTTCTCAGGAAGAAGTCCAGCAAAAAAAAGTTGCTTGAAAATTTCAGAACGGAACCCAAAGCGTGCGGATTTTCTGAGTGGCAACCCACCAGAAAAAGTCAGCTAAGTCAAGTTTTCCAAGACACACACTTCCTCCAAACATCGGAAAATTATTGTCTCTGGTAAAAAAAGACCACTTAAAAAAAACTAACCCAAAACGGTCACACTTGTTGAGGATGGAATTAAATACACGTATTTAAAGATTGGTGAGGAGACGTATAGGTCTTCCTCACTGTGTGTAGCGTCGGTGAGACATTATGACAGTTGCATCACTGTGTTAGAAGACTTCCTCTGGCAGCGGTTTGAGGTCCGACAACAGCAGCAGCCTAGCCATGGCTGGCGGCAGACATTGTAAGACATAAGACAAATGGATCTGGCAGCGTTCTATGCGGCATTTCATTAACAAAACCTGCCATCTGGTGGATAATTTTGTTTAGAAAAAACTATCCCATAATTGTCGTTAACACGAGAAAATATTTTATATATGCTGTTCAGGCTAATAAATTCAACGAACATTAACTATGACGAGTTAGTTACCGACTTTGCGTTACCTTAGCCACGCTCTCAAGCTTATTTGACCGACGATAGCTATTGTTCTGGCTACTGTAACTCTCCTCCCACACACTGGATTTAAATAGAAAAAGAATAAAAGAAATACATATTTGGTGATATTTCACATTAAGATAATGATTTCTTACTTAAACATATGGAAGAAGAAATCAAATGGGAAGAGTTTCTTCACACGAACCCTCCTCCAGTAGAACCTGCGCCTCTCTACCGCCAAGACGATTATCAAATCACCGTAAAAAAATCTAAATATTTAGCATATATGGACAAGCTGGATAAGGACTTCAGAAAAACATTCCTGGAGTCATCAGAGGCAATGCAGCAGCATTTGCTACAACTATATGAAGAGGTTGAGGGTGAGTAATAGGAAACCCCAGCACTGGATCCATTATTATATCAGGATGATTTCAAAACGCCGTTCACGGCATAATCATCTGATGACGGTAATTAATATATGAACATAAATGACGTCAGTTTTGAAGAGACGAACGCTAGCAACAAAGGTAATGACTACAACAAGAAAAAACCTTTTCCTTAGGTTAAATTCCAGGAAGAAACTTTTCGAGAGGAATTCTCGGAAAATTCCTTCGAATCTTGCGATCAATAGAAAGGAAAAAATAAGTTCCTGGAGAATTCCCCGAAATCTTGTAATCAACAAAGAGGAAAACATTATTCGTTATATGACAATTCTTCGCAGTCTTCTGGGTCATACTTATCACCCTTTGATAAACTCATGGAAGAAGTTGCTCAGTCTGGTGGCGATGAGTGTTCACTCCCGCAGGAACTCCTGAAGGATATTTCTCAGTCTAGTGACGGAGACCCATAATTTCGAGAAGAGATTCAAAGGAGCATTTAGGACTTGGAATGTGAGAACAGTGAAACTGATGAAGATGACGAATTTTTCGATGAAGACGAAACTATCGATGATGACGAAAATGAGGACAATAGAACTGACGATGACGATGAAACTGACGATGACGATGAAACTGATGATGACGATGAAACTGCTCAAGACGATGAAACTGATGAAGATGGCGAAACTCCCAAAGAAAGTTTCACAGACCAGAAGGATGAAGACTAATTGAATATGAAACATAATATAAATAAAAACTTCCGGATGGAAACTTCTGATGAATCTGAAAGTTCCCTGGAAGACCAGTGGAGAGACCACGAGGACTCTGATGAAGCGGACGAAGAATCCAACTCTTCAGAAAAAATAGTGTAGGGAGAAAAAAATAAAGGCAACAAAAATAATGATTCGGAGAGCGAGGAAAATCTCTATGATGCCGAGGATGAACTTTCCGATTTCCCGTTCAAGAATATTACCTTTGTATAACAATGTCCACACAAAGGTACTTAACATGCTTCAAGACACAAGTGTGATTAAAAGTGCTTTAATTCTAAATGTATTGAATGTCCAGAAACAAGCTAAATCACAGAGAGATAAGAAGAGCTTGTTTATGAATTTTTAAAAGACTTTTGTACCAAAACAAATTGATTAAGATGTGATGTAAGTAGCCAGCATTTCCCTGACACCCTCTCGTGTGTGTGTGTGTGTGTGTGTGTGTGTGTGTGTGTGTGTGTGTGTGTGTGTGTGTGTGTGTGTGTGTGTGTGTGTGTGTGTGTACTCACCTAATTGTGCTTGCGGGGGTTGAGCTCTGGCTCTTTGGTCCCGCCTCTCAACCGTCAATCAACTGGTGTACAGATTCCTGAGCCTACTGGGCTCTATCATATCTACATTTGAAACTGTGAATGGAGTCAGCCTCCATCACATCACTTCCTAATGCATTCCATTTACTAACTACTCTGACACTGAAAAAGTTCTTTCTAACGTCTCTGTGGCTCATTTGGGTACTCAGCTTCCACCTGTGTCCCCTTGTTCGCGTCCCACCAGTGTTGAAAAGTTCGTCCTTGTTTACCCGGTCGATTCCCCTGAGGATTTTGTAGGTTGTGATCATGTCCCCCCTTACTCTTCTGTCTTCCAGTGTCGTGAGGTGCATTTCCCGCAGCCTTTCCTCATAACTCATGCCTCTTAGTTCTGGGACTAGTCTAGTAGCATACCTTTGGACTTTTTCCAGCTTCGTCTTGTGCTTGACAAGGTACGGGCTCCATGCTGGGGCCGCATACTCCAGGATTGGTCTTACATATGTGGTGTGTGTGTGTGTGTGTGTGTGTGTGTGTGTGTGTGTGTGTGTGTGTGTGTGTGTATGTGTGTGTGTGTGTGTGTGTGTGTGTGTGTGTGTGTGTGTGTGTGTGTGTGTGTGTGTGTGTGTGTGTACTCACCTAATTGTACTCACCTAATTGTGCTTGCGGGGGTTGAGCTCTGGCTCTTTGGTCCCGCCTCTCAACCGTCAATCAACTGGTGTACAGATTCCTGAGCCTATTGGGCTCTATCATATCTACATTTGAAACTGTGAATGGAGTCAGCCTCCACCACATCACTTCCTAATGCATTCCATTTGCTAACTACTCTGACACTGAAAAAGTTCTTTCTAACGTCTCTGTGGCTCATTTGGGTACTCAGCTTCCACCTGTGTCCCCTTGTTCGCGTCCCACCAGTGTTGAAAAGTTCGTCCTTGTTTACCCGGTCGATTCCCCTGAGGATTTTGTAGGTTGTGATCATGTCCCCCCTTACTCTTCTGTCTTCCAGTGTCGTGAGGTGCATTTCCCGCAGCCTTTCCTCATAACTCATGCCTCTTAGTTCTGGGACTAGTCTAGTAGCATACCTTTGGACTTTTTCCAGCTTCGTCTTGTGCTTGACAAGGTACGGGCTCCATGCTGGGGCCGCATACTCCAGGATTGGTCTTACATATGTGGTGTACAAGATTCTGAATGATTCCTTACACAGGTTCCTGAACGCCGTTCTGATGTTAGCCAGCCTCGCATATGCCGCAGACGTTATTCTCTTTATGTGGGCTTCAGGAGACAGGTTTGGTGTGATATCAACTCCTAGATCTTTCTCTCTGTCTGTTTCATTAAGTACTTCATCTCCTATTCTGTATCCTGTGCCTGGCCTCCTGTTTCCACTGCCTAGTTTCATTACTTTGCATTTACTCGGGTTGAACTTCAACAGCCATTTGTTGGACCATTCACTCAGTCTATCCAGGTCATCTTGTAGCCTCCTACTATCATCCTCTGTTTCAATCCTCCTCATAATTTTTGCATCGTCGGCAAACATTGAGAGGAACGAATCTATACCCTCTGGGAGATCATTTACATATACCAGAAACAGTATAGGTCCAAGGACTGACCCCTGCGGGACTCCACTTGTGACGTCTCGCCAATCAGAGACCTCACCCCTCACACAGACTCGTTGTCTCCTGTTGCTTAGGTATTCCTCTATCCACCGGAGTACCTTCCCTCTCACTCCAGCCTGCATCTCCAACTTTCGCACTAGCCTCTTGTGTGGCACTGTATCAAAGGCTTTCTGACAATCCAAAAATATGCAGTCTGCCCACCCTTCTCTTTCTTGCCTTATTTTTGTTGCCTGGTCGTAGAATTCAAGTAACCCTGTGAGGCAGGACCTGCCATCCCTGAACCCATGTTGATGCTGTGTTACAAAGTTCCTTCGCTCCAGATGCTCCACTAGTTTTTTTCGCACAATCTTCTCCATCAGCTTGCATGGTATGCAGGTTAGGGACACTGGCCTGTAGTTCAGTGCCTCCTGTCTATCCCCTTTCTTGTATATCGGGACTACGTTAGCTGCTTTCCAAGTATCTGGCAGTTCCCCTGTTGCCAGTGATTTGTTATACACTATGGAGAGTGGTAGGCTCAGTTCTCTTGCTCCTTCCTTTAGAACCCAAGGGGAGATTCCATCTGGGCCTATAGCCTTCGTCACGTCCAACTCTAGTAAACACTTCCTTACTTCCCCACTGGTAATCTCAAACTCTTCCAGTGGTTCCTGGTTAGCTATTCCCTCACTTACCTCTGGAATTTCTCCTTGTTCTAAGGTGAAGACCTCCTGGAATTTCTTATTCAATTCTTCACACACTTCCTTGTCATTTGTAGTGAATCCTTCCGCCCCTATCCTTAATCTCATAACCTGTTCCTTTACTGTTGTTTTTCTCCTAATGTGGCTATGCAACAATTTAGGCTGAGTCTTTGCCTTGCTTGCGATGTCATTTTCGTATTGTCTTTCTGCCTCTCTTCTCATCCTGACATATTCATTCCTGGCATTCTGGTATCTTTCTCTGCTCTCCAGTGTCCTGTTATTCCTATAGTTTCTCCATGCCCTTTTACTTTGCTGCTTAGCTAGCCTACATCTTTGATTAAACCATGGGTTTCTCATCTTCATTTCTCTGTTTTCCTTTTGGTCTGGGACAAACTTGTTTGCTGCGTCCTTGCACTTCTGCGTGATGTAATCCATCATATCTTGGGCCGTCTTTCCCCTGAGCTCTGTTTCCCATGCTATATCTGTTAGGAATTTTCTTATCCCCTCATAGTTTCCCTTTCGGTATGCTAACCTTTTGGTTTCGGTATCCCTCCTCGAGTTCAATAACCCTTCTTCAATCAAGTACTCAAACACCAGTACACTGTGGTCGCTCATTCCTACTGGGTCCTCAAAACCGATTTCTCTTATGTCGGAGTCGTTCAGAGTGAAGACTAGGTCGAGTCTCGCTGGTTCGTCATTGCCTCTCATCCTTGTGGGTTCTCCGACATGCTGCGTTAAAAAGTTGCTTGTCACCACCTCCAATAGTTTGGCTCTCCACGTATCCTCGCCTCCATGCGGTTCCTTGTTCTCCCAGTCAATCTTTCCGTGATTGAAGTCGCCCATGATGAGCAGGTGGGATCTATTTCTACAGGCAGCAGAGGCTGCCCTCTCAATTATAGTGTTAACTGCCTTGTTGTTGTTTTCATACTCTTGACTGGGTCTCCTGTCATTTGGTGGAGGGTTGTATATTACTGCTACTACTATTCTTGGTCCTCCCATTGTTATGGTGCCTGCTATGTAGTCTCTGAACTCCTCACAGCCCGGGATGGCCATCTCCTTAAAACTCCATTCCCTTCTCATGAGTAGGGCCACTCCGCCTCCTCCTCTACCTTCCCTCTCTTTCCTTATTACTGTATACTCCTGGGGAAACACGGCATTCGTTATGATTCCAGAGAGTTTTGTTTCAGTGAGTCCGATTACATCTGGGTTAACTTCTTGTGCTCTTTCCCTTAGTTCACTTGTCTTGCTTGTGATCCCATCTATGTTCGAGTACATCACCCTGAAACTGACTCTCTTCTGCTTCTTTTCTGGGGGGGACCTTTGGGATCTGGGGTGAGTGGGAGCTGGGGGGACCTGGCACGGGGGGATTGGTGGAGGAGGGAGGGCTTGGGGTGGTGGGGGAGAGGGGGAGGGTACAGGGGGTGGATAAGAGGGGGAGGGTACAGGGGGTGGATAAGAGGGGGAGGGTACAGGGGGTGGATAAGAGGGGGAGGGTACAGGGGGTGGGTAAGAGAGGGAGGGTTGGGGAAGCATGGGGGGAGGAGAGGCTGTGGGGGATAGGGGAGATGGGGGGGCTTGGGGGGAGAGAAAAGGGTGGAGGGCTTGGGGGGCGTGGGGGAAAAGGGAGGGCTGAGGTGGGTGAGGAAGAGGGGAGGGTTTAGGGGAGTGGGGGAGAGGGGAAGACTTAGGTGGGGTGGGGGAGAGTGGGGGGCTTAGGGGGGAGGGGGAGAAGGGAGGGCATGGGGGTGGGAGAGACGGGAAGGCATGTGGGAGAAGGGAGGGCATGGGGGATGGGGGAGAAGGGAGGTCCTGGGGAGAGGGGTGAGGGGGAGAAGGGGGGTGAGTGGGGGGAGGGGGGTGGGTGGGGGAGAGGGTGCCCTAGGTGGGTACTTAGTGGGGGGCTGACAGGGGATGGGGCAGGTTGGGTGTCTGTTGGGTAGAATTTGGGGGTGGTGCCCCAATCCCTGTGGCTGTTGCACTGTTTGAGGAGGGTTCTCCACTTCCCTCTGGGATTGTAGGGTTCTGGGTTGTGGTACTCTGATTTCCTTCTCTCTCCCTGCGCTCCTTCCTCGCGTCTGCTGTCCGTATTCTCTCTTCCCTTGTCATATCCCTCTGCAGGAATATTTTCTTGAACTTCTCTACACCTTTTAGACAACACTTCCTTGCTAGCAGTTCCTCTTTCGCGATTTCGCTCATGAAAACCACCTTTATCATTCGGTCTCTGTCCTTGTTGTACTTTCCAAGCCTGAAAACCTTTTCAACATTTCGCTCAGCTCCCTCCATCCTTACCTCTTTAAGGATCTCTTTAATCATGTTTTTGTCCTTGTCTCTCCGCTCCTTTGGTCTGGTCCCTGTTTGTTCTTCAATGCCTGCTACTACTACTGCTCTATTTCTCTCTATCAGCCGGCTAGTACATCTAGCTGCTTCCTGAGAGGAAGCCACTTCCATGGCAACTTCCTTAACCGCAGACCTAGCTTCAGGGCTCTTTTTAAGCATTTCAGCAAATGAGATCTGGGTTGTGGTGGTCCCCTCCACAGTAGCATTCCCATCTCCCTGGGGTACGGTTTGTGCCTGGTATTGTGGAAGAGTCTCCTTTAGGTATCTTATCTCCTCCTTTGCTGCCCTTAAATCATCTTGCAGGTTGGCTACTGTCTCCCTCATTACCCTCAGTCCTTCACTGAATTCAT
>NC_091208.1:32176660-32426660 GCF_040958095.1 Procambarus clarkii
GTGTGTGTGTGTGTGTGTGTGTGTGTGTGTGTGTGTGTGTGTGTGTGTGTGTGTGTATGTGTGAACTCACTTAATTGTGCTTGCGGGGGGGTTGAGCTCTGGCTCTTTGGTCCCGCCTCTCAACTGTCAATCAACTGATGTACAGATTCCTGAGCCTACTGGGCTCAGGAATCTACATATACTGAGCCTACTGGACTCATATCTACATTTGAAACTGTGTATGGAGTCAGCCTCCACCACATCACTTCCTAATGCACCATCTGTTAACTACTCTGACACTGAAAAAATTCTTTCTAACGTCCTAACGTCCCTGTGGCTCATTTGGGTACTCAGTTTCCACCTGTGCCCCCTTGTTCGCGTACCACCCGTGTTAAACAGTTTACCTTTATCTAACCCTGTGAATTCCTCTGAGAATTTTGTAGGTAGTGATCATGTCTCACCTTACTCTTCTGCCTTCTATTGTCGTGATACTAGAATACTCGTATGATGTCGTGTACTCTAGGATTGATCTTACATATGTGGTATAAAAGGTGCTGAATGATTCCTTACACAGGTTCCTGAAGGCTGTTCTGATGTTAGCCAGCCTCGCATACGCCGCAGATGGTATTCTTTTGATATGGGCTTCAGGAAACAGGGTTGGTGTGATATCAACTCCTAGATCCTTCTCTCTGTCCGTTTCATGAAGGACTTCATCTCCCATTCTGTATCCTATGTCTGGCCTCCTGTTTCCACTGCCTAGTTTCATTACCTTACATTTACTTGGGTTGAACTTTAGTAGCCATTTGTTGGACCACTCATGCAGTCTATCTAGGTCATCTTGTACTGTCTTCCTCCGTCCTAATCCTCCTCATAATTTTTGCATCATCAGCAAACAATGAGAGGAATGATTCTATACCATCTGGAAGATCATTTACATATATAAGGAACAGTATGGGTCCAAGGACTGAACCCTGCGGGACCCCACTGGTGACGTCTCGCCAATCTGGCAGTGACTCGCTGCTTTCTGTTGCTTAGGTACTCCTGTATCCAATGGAGTACCTTCCCTTTCACTCCAGCCTGCATCTCCAGCTTTCGCACTAGTCTCTGATGTGGCACTGTGTCAAAGGCTTTCTGGCAATCCAAAAATATGCAGTCTGCCCACCTCACTCTTTCTTGTCTGATTCTTATTGTCTGATTGTAGAATTCAATTAATCCTGTGAGGCAGGACTTGCCATCCCTGAAACCATGTTGGTGTTGAGACACAAAGTTCCTTCGCTCCAGATGCTCGACTAGCTTTGTCGCACAATTTTCTCCATTAACTTGCATGTTATGCAAGTTAGGGACACTGGTGTGTGTGTGCGTGTGTGTGTACTCACCTAATTGTGCTCACCTAATTGTGCTTGTGGGGGTTGAGCTCTGGCTCTTTGGTCCCGCCTCTCTACTGGTGAACAGGTTCCTGAGCTTATAGGGCTCTATCATATCTACACTTGAAACTGTGTATGGAAACAGCCTCCACCACATCACTGCCTAATGCATTCCATTTGTCAACAACTCTGACACAAAAAGAATTCTTTCTAATATCTCTGTGACTTATTTAGGCACTCAGTTTCCACCTGCGTCCCCTAGTGCGTGTGCCCCTTGTGTTAAATAGCCTGTCTTTATATACCCTGTCAATTCCTCTGAGAATCTTGTACGTGGTGATCATGTCCCCCCTAACTCTTCTGTCTTCCAGCGACGTGAGGTTTAATTCCGGTAGTCTCTCCTCGTAGCTCATACCTCTCAGCTCGGGTACTAGTCTGGTGGCAAACCTTTGAACCTTATCCAGTTTAGTCTTATGCTGACGATATGAACTCCATGCTGGGGCTGCATACTCCAGGATTGGTCTGACATATGTGGTATTCAAAGTTCTGAAAGATTCCTTACACAAGTGTCTAAATGCCATTCTTATGTTAGCAAACCTGGCATATGCTGTTGATGTTACCCTCTTGATATGGGCTTCAGGGGACAGGTCTGGCGTGATATCAACCCCCAAGTCTTTCTCTCTCTCTGACTCATGAAGAATTTCATCTCCCAAATGATAACTTGTAACTGGCCTCCTGCTCCCTACACCTATCTTCATTACATTACATTTGCTTGGGTTAAATTCTAACAACCATTTGTTCGACCATTCCTTCAGTTTGTCTAGGTCTTCTTGAAGCCTCACGCAGTTCTCATCTGTCTTAATCCTTCTCATAATTTTGCCATCGTCAGCAAACATTAAGAGGAATGAGTCTATACCCTCCGGGAGATCATTTACTTATATCAGAAATAAGATAGGACCGAGTACAGAGCCCTATGGGACTCCACTGATGATTTCACGTCAATCTGAGGTCTCACCCCTCACTATAACTCTCTGCTTCCTATTTCTTAGGTATTCCCTTATCCACTGGAGCGCCCTACCAGTTACTCCTGCCTGTCTCTCCAGCTTATGTACCAGCCTCTTATGGGGGACTGTGTCAAAGGCTTTCCGACAGTCAAAAAAAAATGCAGTCCAGCCAGCCTTTTCTTTGTTGCTTAATCTTTGTCACCTGGTCGTAGAATTCTATTAAGCCAGAGAGACAAGATTTACCCTCCCAGAACCCATGTTGGCGATTTGTCACGAAGTCTCTTCTCTCCAGATGTGTTACTAGATTTTTTCTCACAATCTTCTCCATCACCTTATTTTATTTTTATTTTATTTATTTATATACAAGAAGGTACATTGGGTTAGAGAGAATACATAGCATAGCATTTACAATCTTGTAAAGCCACTAGTACGCGCAGCGTTTCGGGCAGGTCCTTAATCTAACAGATAATTTTAATTAGGTAAATTCTAGCAGAATTAATAAAATGATAACAGATACATTGCAAGAAAAAAAAATGAGATGAGAGAGAATAGTAAGTATATTAAACCACATTGTTATATTAAAGCTCTGATTGATTACATTGACAACTTGATTGGTAATTTAAACAAGATTAACAGACACCATACAGCAAATTGATAGCACATATAAGACAGCATTGATCAAAATGGTAAAGATGTTCGGATTGGGTACATAAAGATAGGGAGATTGGGTAGCAATAGATACAGTGCAATTTTAAAGCAACAAGGCAAAAAAACGATGCAGATGAGATTAGTTACTTTTTAGTTTTGATTTTGAATGATGCAAAAGTTGGACAGCTTTTCAATTCATTAGGGAGTGAGTTCCATAAACTGGGTCCCTTTATTTGCATAGTGTTTACACAGATTAAGTTTGACTTTAGGGATATCAAAGAGATATTTATTTCTGGTGTGGTGATAATGGGTCCAATTACATCTGTCCAGGGAGAGTTTCAGAGCAAGATTTGCGTTTAAGAACAGGGTTTTGGAAATGTAATTGACACAAGAAAATTTGTGGAGTGAGATTATGTTTAGCATGTTAAGGGAGTTAAACAAGGTGGCTGAGTGTTGTCTGAAAGCAGAATTTGTTATTATTCTGATAACAGATTTTTGCTGGATGATGATGGACTTGAGGTGGTTTGCAGTAGTTGAACCCCATGCAAAGATACCGTAATTAAGATAGGGATAGATTAGTGCATAATATAGAGAGATGAGAGCAGAGTTAGGTACATAATATCTGATTTTGGAGAGTATCCCAACTCTTTTAGAGACTTTCTTAGTTATATGTTGTATGTGGGTGCTGAAGTTGAGTCTCTTATCTAGGAATAGGCCAAGAAACTTTCCATCATTTTTATTGCTAATGTTTACATTATCTATATGAAGCTAAATTGCATTTGTAGATTTTCTTCCAAATAAGATGTAGTAGGTCTTTTCTATGTTAAGTGTTAGTTTATTGGTTGACATCCATAAGTGGGCTTTTTTTAGTTCATTATTAACAACATTATTTAGTGTATGTGGGTTGGGGTTGGAGTAGATGAGGGTTGTATCATCAGCAAACAAAATAGGTTTCAGAATGTTAGAGACATTAGGCAGATCATTGATGTATATAAGAAATAGGAGAGGTCCCAAGATGCTGCCCTGTGGCACTCCAACGGTTATTGATATAGTGGGAGAGGTTATATTATTGATGGCTACACATTGGTGTCTATCACTAAGATAGGATTAGATATAGTCCAGTGTATGGCCTCGGATTCCATAATGATGGAGTTTACGTAAGAAGTAATTGTGATTAACAGTATCAAAGGCCTTTCTCAGGTCAATGAAGAGTCCAATCGGAAACTCATTTTTGTCAAGGGCTGAGTAAATTATATCAAGGAGACTAATAATTGCATCGTTGGTACTCTTTTGGGAGCGGAAGCCAAACTGACAGGGGCTAAAAATGTCGAATTTTACGAGATAGGAGTACAGCTGTTTGTAGATAACTTTTTCAAATATTTTTGATAGTATGGGTAGGTTTGATATTGGTCTATAATTGTTTATGTCTACCGGATTACCTCCTTTATGAACTGGCGTTACTCTTGCTTTTTTAAGAATATCAGGGAAGGTATGACACTCAAGGGATTTGTTGAACAGCAGAGCTATAGGTGGGGCAAGGGCTTGGGAGGCGCTCTTGTATACAATGGATGGGATTTCACTGATGTTCCCAGCTTTGGTTTTTAGTGAGTGTATGATGGACACAACATCTGTCGGGCTGACTGGTGAAAGAAGAAGAGAGTTTGGATAGTGTCATGTTCACAGAAAACGGTACCATTCGTTTTCTATGTGCGGCGGCTCAGACACCAAGAGAGAGGTAAACAGAGAGCGTACAGGACGCCCGCCAAGTTGGTAGCTACTAGTCATGTATCAGTTTAAGTATTAAAGTCAGTAACCAAGCAATGGCTTTATATCAACCTTACAACCAAGACTTCCTCAGTAACACACAACACCACATTGGCGACGAAGATGAACTGTGAACGCAGGTATTTGTTAAGCTTAAAACACAAGGGAGAAGCATGCTGTCTCATGCCCGGAGGAGGAGGGAAGTCGTGCTGTCTGTGTTACGGACCCGAGTCCAGCGTCCGAGCACGGAGCAGTGCTCGGACGTTTTTCTAGTTTCTCTCTTTCCATTTCTAATTTCTTCCATTCTATCTCGCGATTTATTTCCAAGACACGCAATTTGACAGTTAGCAAGCTTATATTCAGCTCACCTGCATCGCTTTCAATGTCACTGCCCTTATCTTCCTTTTCAGTGGAAGCTACTTCCTCACTTTCTTTTGTAATTTGTGCCTCGCTTTCCTGTTTCTTCTCGGCCTTCAAATGCCGGTGAATCTTGGACAAGATCTCCACACGGGAATCACTGGCACGTATCTTGATCTCCAGAAAGGCACTCACTAATACAAGTTCTGGTTTTCCCAGATATTTCAATCTGGATAGACAGTCCTCCCTGTTCAGAAAGGCCTGAACATCGTCCAGATCGTCGATGGTCGCTTTTTCTGCCATTGTCACTTAGATGGAGCACTAGCACTTAACACACCGCTTCACTTCAGCACTTAATGCACCGAGCACTGTACTACGCCAATATTGCACTTTATCGCACCTAACACCGCACTTGCCAATATTGCACGTAATTACACCGGGCACTGCACTACGCAATATTGCACTTAATCACAGCGAGCACCGCACTCTACAATACTGCACTGAATCACACCGAGCACCGCACAGGACGTATAATGTCCTAATAGTTATAAACAGAGGGAATTATTTACAGGGGATTGCACTACATCACCACCCCTGTCAAACATACTTGACAAAGGGTCGGATCCCACTGGGGTTGCCAATTATGTTACGGCCCTATTGGGTCGCAACCGGGTTCTTCTCTGATGTTATTAGAGTTTGGGTATCCGGCCCCAAGTTAGTAGTGGCTTTCAAGGGGTGTGTTCCGTAACGCAAGTTAAATTAAAGGGGAAGGGATACAAATGCACTGAGTTATATATATATTTCTACCACCACCATAAATAAATATCTCACAGTCACACGCGGGGGCTATAACTACACTTATGTACAATAACTTGTCTTCCTCCGAAGACTCAGGATGTTCCACGGTGCTCACGATGAGTAGCCCTGGTTCTCTTCTTTGTGGCCCACGATGAATCCTCTGATTCTCTCGGCGAATCTACCCTGGCCACAGGCCAGCCAAATCACAGTCCCACTGGGTGCACCGTCGTGGAGACCTTCAACCACAAATCCAGCCTGTAGCTGGCAGGTTCCAATCAGCTCTGCTGTGTAGGCCACTCCATGACCGATACTAGGGTTGCAAGCCCTAGGCAGGAGCCTCGTGTGATTCCGCAGATCACTCTCCTCTCTCCGCACCACAGTGGCTAGTCTCTTCCACCAGCCAGCCCCCAGATAAGACGATTCCTGGTACTGCCACGTCACAGGCAGGCTAACACTCTCAGCAGTGTTCGTCCGGGGGTGACTCACAGCTTCTGCAGCAAACATGTGGAGAGACTTTCGCTGCCTTGGGTAGACTGACCCATCGTCCAATACAGCAGTCCCAGGTCGACTCTGTAATCAGACACGTCATTAGTGCTAGGGACACTCTAGGGCACCTCACTTACAGGCTTAGACACAAACGCCCACCTATTCACTCCATAGATGGCGTTGCTGCCTAAGCGCCACCTCACCAGAGGTCAGCAGCGGCTACGTTACGAGCTGATTAAGACGGGAATCCAGCCCCTGTGGCCGGTATATCCCGTCCTCACCAGATGGCGTCGTCCATTTGGAGGGGGTTTCGGGAGCCGACTCACAGATGGCGTTGTCGTCACTGCTCCGTGCTCGGACGCTGGACTCGGGTCCGTAACAGTGTGTAAGCACCATACCTGATGCTGCGTGCTAACCAATGCTGTATGCTAACAAATGCTGTGTGCTAAACGATGCTGTGTGCTAACCAATGCTGTGTGCTACCCAAGCTGTGCTGACTGAAGCTGTGTACTGAGGAATCTGCGATCCATGTGTGCTGACACTGTGTACGAAACGACGCTTTGATGCTGTATACAAAACCCGATGTTTTGTATACGAAATGCGCTATGTGCTACAATTCTTCACGCTGTGAACTGACGGCTGTACCAACTACTGCCAACTACTGTACCAACTGCTAACAACTGCTGTGCTGCTGTGAGTTGCAACAACACATGTACACAAGGGCTAGGTAAGAAGTCAGTTGCTGCTGTACTGTGCACTGCTGTGAACTTTTGCATTAAAATGCTTGTGTGCTTTGCAAAATTAAAGTAATTACAGTGAATTCATAACTAACATATACAATGCAGTAAGTGTTTAATATTCTGAGGAACGTTTAAGTGATAAGTTACATTTATTCAGTAAAAATGGCAAATATACCTCAGTTTCCTGCATTTGATCCCGACTGTGCCAGACAAACCTGTCACAGAGGTGGGTCAAATGGCTTAAAAGGTTTGAAAATTTGCTGATAGTTTCAGACATCAAAAGTGCTGAAAGAAAGCGTGCCTTTTTACTTCATTATGCAGGTGATAGAGTTTGTGACATCTTTGACATACTGAAAGACACTGGTGGTGCCAAAGATTATGACACTGCCAAAGCCAAACTAACAGAGCATTTCAAACCAAGACAAAATACTGCAATGGAAATTATGCATTTCAGGAGAGCCAGACAACTCTCTAATGAAACCGTTGATCAATACCACACACGTCTGCAGGGTTTAGCAGCCCATTGTGAGTTTGCTGATGTTGACAAAGAAATCAAACAGCAAATAATTGAATCATACACAACTTCGTTGAAGAGCTGTAGAACTTGTTGATGATGAAAGTTCTCTTACCAAGATACTGGATATGGCTCGTCGAATGGAAGATGCTGCACGTGATGCTCGTGTCATGGAGTGCAGTGCCAATAACGGTTCTGCCACTGTTACTAACAGTGATGAGGTACGTAAGGTTCAGGGAGGACACCGTGATCAAAGAAGATATCATGCCAAACCTAACAGTAAATTGAGCCGAGAACCACATCACAACTGGAGTCATGGAACAAGACTCAAGCAGTCACAACGACCCACATCAGAAGGTGTCAACAATAAATGTTACAATTGTGGAGGAGACTACCCACACCAAGGTAATGTTTGTCCTGCTCAAGGTAAGAAGTGCTATGAGTGTGGAAAACTAGGTAATTTTGGTGCTATGTGTCGTTCCGCACTCAAGAAACCACAGTCAATGAATAAAACCACTGTACGAGGATCAGTTCATAGGGGTCGAAGTGATAAACGCAATATTGCACCTCATATCCAAAATGTTAACAATGTACACGACAACATGTCATTACAACCAGTCTCAGATGACAGTGAATGTGAGTACACTTATGGAGTACAAGCAATCACAGAATGGAATGATCTTCCAAACAACCCAGAGACATGTGTATACATTGCTGGTATTTGTCTCAAAGTTCTCATTGACAATGGATCAAACATTGATACCATTGCTGAGTGCCACTATGAGAAATTTAAAAAACAGTTCCCAAAGCTTGAAAACTACAATGGTACAGCCACTGCCTATGCTTCAAAGGTAGCCTTGCCAGTGATTGGAACTTTCACTGCAGAGATTAAGTCAAAGAATGCAATGCTCATTACTACATTCCATGTTGTTAGGAATGCAAAGGAGTCTTTACTCAGTTACAAGACTTCAACCAAATTGGGGCTACTTCAGCTTTCTAATGCTGTAGCAGTGGAATCTGCAAACAATGTTGATGCTATTGTTGCTGAATTTTCTGATCGATTTGAATCCATAGGTTGTTATACTGATAGCAAAGTACATCTGCATATCAACCCAGATGTAATTCCAGTTGCCCAACCACATCGCCGACAACCATTCTATACTCGCAAGAAAGTCGATGCCGAACTGGATAGGCTGATGGAACTAGATATCATTGAACCAGTAACAGGCCCAACACCATGGGTAAGCCCAATTGTCACTCCACCAAAGCCGAAGAATCCAGATGAGATACGCATATGCGTGGACATGCGTGTTCCCAACAAGGCAATAATGCGTGAACGCCATCCTACACCCACTGTAGATGATATGATCTACCGCTTGAATGGTGCAACTGTATTCAGCAAATTAGATTTAAACAAGGGCTATCATCAGCTTGAACTTGATGATGAGAGTCGCTTCATCACAACGTTTACGACACATCGAGGTCTGTATAGGTACAAGCGCCTGAGTTTTGGTATTAACAGTGCTGCTGAGGTATTCCAGCACATCATCAGCCAGGTATTGCAAGATATACCTAATGCTGACAACATGTCTGATGACATCATTGTTTATGGCCGTACCCAAGCTGAACACAACAAAGCTCTTCGTGCAACATTGGAACGCCTACGAGAAAAGAATTTGACGCTAAGCCGAGCAAAGTGTGAGTTCAATCAACATAAAATTAAATTCTTTGGACATGTACTTAGTGACAAAGGTCTGTCTCCAGATCCTAAGAAAGTTGCAGATATCAAGAATCCTGCACCTCCTTCAACATCCACTGAAGTACATAGTTTTCTGGGAATGGCAAACTACTGTTCTCGCTTCATTCCAGATTTTGCTACCATTACGAAGCCTCTACGTGAGCTCCTGAAGAAAAATGCATCATGGTACTGGAGTGATATCGAGCAAAATGCATTTGATGCTGTGAAAGATGCACTAGTAGAGAATGCGACTGCTGCGTATTTTGATCCATCAATGGACACTGAGTTAACGGTGGATGCTAGTCCTGTTGGTTTAGGTGTTGTTTTAGCCCAACACAAACCTGGTCAACCAGATTCCAGAGTAGTAATTGCCTACGCCAGCCGTTCTCTCACAGATCTTGAACAACGATACAGTCAGACAGAGAAGGAAGCTCTTGCTCTTGTATGGGGCTGTGATCACTTTAATGTGTATCTGCTTGGTGTACCCTTCACCACGATAGTCACTGACCACAAACCGTTGGAGACCATCTTCAATAATCCAAAGTCCAAACCACCAGCTCGTATTGAGAGATGGGCTCTTCGTCTGCAACCATTCAACTTTACGGTGAAATACAAGCCGGGTGCAGGCAATCCCGCTGATTACATCAGTCGACATCCTGCCAACAGTTTCACCATCACCAAGCATCAGCAAGTTGCCGAGGAATATGTACACTCTGTAACCTGTGATGCAGTCCCTAAGGCTCTTACTCTTGATGAAATCCGTACTGCAACCCTAGAGGACCCAACTCTGCAAGCAACAGTGGATGCATTGACTAAGAAAAAGTTTCCACGCATCCCAACCTCAGGAGTTGACCAAGATGCATTCAAAGCACTTGAACGCATCCAGACAGAATTAAGTGTTACGCAACAACGCGACACCGTGCTGCGAGGTACTCGTATCGTGATTCCAGCTGTTCTCCAGCAACGTGCTCTGAAGCTTGCACATCAAGGACACCAAGGTCTTGTTAGGACCAAACAGCTACTACGAGAAAAGGTGTGGTTTCCTGGCATTGATCGTCAAGCAAAGGACATGCATGATGCCTGTGTCCCTTGCCAAGCTGCAGTGGATATTTCAAGACCAACACCTCTACAACCTTCACCACTACCTGCTGCACCATGGACGGAAGTATCGATGGACTTCTGCGGACCGCTACCAACTGGAGAGTACTTGATGGTAGTCATTGATGATCACTCACGTTATCCAGAAGTAGAAATCATCACTTCCACATCTGCAAAGGCTGTCATCCCGAAACTCGACAAGATCTTTTCAAACTTTGGCATTCCTGAAGTTGTCAAGACGGACAATGGACCGCCATTTAATGGACAAGACTTCGTCAACTTTTCTGAGCATATTGGATTCAAACACCGCCGTGTGATGCCACTACATCCCCAAGCAAATGGAGAAGTCGAGAGATTCATGCAACCTCTCATGAAAGCGGTACGCTGTGCTCATGCCGAAGGACGATCCTGGAAACAAGCTATGTATGCTTTTCTCAGGAACTACCGATCAACACCGCATGGAACACTGGGCAAGTCGCCTGGCGAACTCTTATTTGGACGTCCTATGAGGATCTCACTACCTGTCATGCCAGTCAAGGTAACGAATAAACGTCTCGCTCAGAAGGATGCACTAGCCAAGGGCAAAATGAAAATTGCTCATGATCAACGTGCAAAGGAACAATTCATAAAGGTTAGAGACACTGTTCTCGTTAAAAAGAAAAAAGAGGGAAAGCTAGATATGCCATATGATACAAAACCATATAAAGTGATTAGTGTAAAAGGAACTATGGCAACAGCGAGTAATAGAGATCATAGTATAACACGTAATATGGCCTATTTCAAAGTGATTCCAACTAGTGTAGAAAATGATGAAGTACAAAGTCGTGCAAAGAAAAAAGAAAAAATGAGTTATAACTCAACAAACAATTCATCAAGGGATATTATTGTATTTGGAGACTCTCGTCCTAAACGTCATGTTAAACGCCCTTCACGATTTGATGATTAATTGTGTTCCTATGTAATGAAAAGTATTTACTTATTATGCTAAATTAAATTTAATATTGTTTGAATAATGCAGATCTCTTATTCAATCTTTTGTAACTTTGTACTACAGTTTCTTTCATGTTTGTTTAACATTGCATATGTATTTTCAACATTGAAATCCTTTGTGGTAAAGATTAAGTTGTTTAAATTCTTTGTGTGCTTAATTAATGTTAAATGTATGCAGTATCTCTTGATATGTTAATAACTTACTTTGTGTCAATAACTTTGCTTTGTGCTACAAGCATGGTAGACATCCTGTATTCATTCTTGTTAAAGAAAAGGAGGGATGTCATGTTCACAGAAAACGGTATCATCCGTTTTCTATGTGCGGCGGCTCAGACACCAAGAGAGAGGTAAACAGAGAGTGTACAGGACGCCCGCCAAGCTTGGTAGCTACTAGTCATGTATCAGTTTAAGTAGTAAAGTCAGTAACCAAGCAATGGCTTTATGTCAACCCTACAACCAAGACTTCCTCAGTAACACACAACACCACAGATAGCTGCCTGAGAGATATGTGTTGATATGTGTCTGAGTCTGTGGGATTTTACTGGCAAGGTTAGCTCCAACTGATGAAAAGAAGCTATTAAATTCATTTGCCATTTCTAAATCAGTTGACGGTGTAAAGTCATCCTTAGAGAGTGTTATCTGGTTGTGGGAGTGTTGTTTTGTTCCTAGGATATTGTCTCCGTGGTGTAGTGGTAAGACACATATCCTAAATTTATTTTCATATTCATGTTTTTTGTTGATTGATTTGATTATGCCACTTGTAAGCCACGGATTGTTTTTTCTTTTGACAGTTACTTGTTTGTTAAGGAGGGGACAGTGAGTGTTGTAGAGGCTTAGAGTTTTGGAGAGAAAGAGGTTAGTTGATGAGTTTATATCCTGTGTATTATTGAATTCAGATTCCCAGTTAATATTGTGAAGTGCATTAGAGAGATTGCCTAAAGCTGATTCACTGTGTAGCTTGAATGAGAGTTTCTTGGTTTCTGGTGGTGATGTGTCCATGTTTGCTATGAGGAAGGTAGGATAGTGGTCAGTTGTTCTATCATAGATTACCCCAGATGTAAGGGGAGCTGTTATATTAGTCCATAAGTGATCCAAGGTAGTGGTAGATGTTTGAGTGACTCGGGTGGGCTTGGTGATTGTGGGGATTAGCATACAGGAGTGCATGCTGTTACGGAAATAGTCAACTTGAGGGTTGTTTTGAAGACCCAGGTCAATATTGAAATCACCTCCCAGAATGATGTGATTTTTGTTGAGATTGTTATTTATGATAAGATTCTTTACGTTATCTGAGAATGAAGCTATGTTGGTATTAGGAAATCTATAGATGGCACCGATAGTCAGGGAGGATTTAAGGGATTTACTGGAGAACTTGGCAAAGGTATATTCACAATAGTCGTCTCTATCACTAATGACACTATTGCAGATAGAGTTTTCTTTGTAATATATTGCTGTGCCACCTCCTTTTTTATTAGGCCTACAGTTATGAATGGCTTTATAACCAGCTAAATTGTAGAGTTGGGTATAGTCATTACTTAGCCAAGTTTCTGTTAAAATGATGAATGATAATTTAGTACCTAGTGCTGTGAGTAGTGCATTTATATCATCAAAATGTTTACCAAGTGATCTAACATTTTTGTTGTAAACTGATAAGCAGGTGCTATTTAGGAGTTTGTTTTTTGCAAGATTTGCTGTGTAATACCTGCAATAATGATGATCAATGTGCTGATTTGTGTGGATATGTGACAGAAGATTTCGATCAGGATCAATATCAGTAAGCATATAGATAAAATAATGTCACGATACAATAAGATAAGCAATTACAGGAACAGTTAAATACTAAAACTGCTGTAAATAGAAAGTAATTATAGCAAAACACAACAATAAACGTAGGTACACAAAAAATCGAAACAATTAGAAGTAGAGTAAAGATCACCGTAGATAGCCGGGAAGGATACAGTAGTTAAGTTAAGAGAGAAGAAAAATTCAGTACACTGACAAGAATAATATATGGCAAAAAATAATGAGACAAATATTAATCGTAAAGTAAAAATAATCTTAAGAATAAATGATTTTAAATAGCTTAGTTGTGAACCTATAATTAGTATGAACTTAATAAAACAAAATGAGCTCAATAATTAATTACAATAAATGATGTATAAATCAAATTACAGTTAAATTTAGAAATTAAAAAAAAAATATCAGGGTAAGATTATATTTATGAGCAAGATTTTACTAAGACACTGAGGTAGATGCTTACATAAATACTAAGTCTGCTATAATTAGAGAATTATTATAGCAAAACACAACAATAAATGCAAGTATAAAAAAAAATGGAACAATTAGAAGTAGAATAAAGATCACTAGATAGCCATGAAGGATACACAAGTTTGGTGGAGAAAAGAAAAAATCAGTAGAGACTGTCAAGATGAATATAAAAAAAAAAAAAAAAAATAGACAAATGATAATTGTAAAGTAAAATAATTTTAAAGATAATTAATTTTATTTATCTTAGTGTTTAACCTATAATTAGTATGAACTTAGTTAAGGAAACAAAATGAGATCAATAATTAATTTCAATAAATGACATAAATCAGTACATTTAAATTTAAAATGAAAAAGAATAGGGTAAAATTAGATTTAAAAGTAAGATTTTACAATGATACTGAAGTAGATGCTTGCATAAGTGCATGGAGACTTGACTGATTACTGAGGAAATTATATGAATGAGAGAACATTAGGTAAAAGGTAAGGCAGAGACAGCACCTTGAACAAGGTTAGATTAGGTTAGGTTAGGCTCAGGCACTGAAAGAGTTATTTTAAGTACTGGCATTGGTCGGGTTCAGGTTTTCAGATATACCACAATCTCTAAAGAAGGCCAGTAGTTGTTGGTCACACTTTATTTCATATCTTTTTCCTGCACTTTCCTTCTTTGCAATAATCGTTCCATTCCTAGTGTAGCACTGCTTGATAAGACCAGGGTTTTGTTTGCGAATTTTACGCAGCCTGAAGAGGAGGGATCCACGCTGCTTTGTAAAGCACTCATTTATATAGAGGTTGGTTTTTGCTTAGCAGCTGATTGTATGAGGTCAAACTTAACAGAGGGATTTGCAAGTTTGATGAGCATTCTCCTACTGCTACGGGAATTGTTTTTATCTATCCTGATAGCTGATTTGATATCAACATTGACTTTGATCTTTGAATTAATTAGGGTGTGGGCTATGTTACAACAATTCTCACCTTGTTGTTCATCAGGTAGATCAGTAGAGCTAATTATCAGGGAGTCATGAAGTTGTTGTTGCTCTTGGTCATCTTCGGAAGCCGCCTGGTGAATCTGAAGGAGATTGATCTGTTTTTCCAGCTTTTGAAGAAATTATCTTTGAGCTGAGTGGGTCTCATCAGCCTGAATCTTATGTATTTGATCCATTGCGTCATCTGCAACAGTTTGTAAGTTGAGAATTTCTTGGTTATTGTTCGTCGACGATTCAAGGAGGCGGCCTATGGTTTGTTGTTGTTGGGTGTTCGCAGTCTCCGTGGTGTAGTGGTAAGACACTCGCCTGGCGTTCCGCGAGCGCTATGTCATGGGTTCGTATCCTGGCCGGGGAGGATTTACTGGGCGCAATTCCTTAACTGTAGCCTCTGTTTAACGCAACAGTAAAATGTGTACTTTGATGAAAAAACGATTCTTCGCGGCAGGGGATCGTATTCCAGGGACCATAGGATTAAGGACTTGCCCGAAACGCTACGCGTACTAGTGGCTGTACAAGAATGTAACAACTCTTGTATATATCTCAAAAAAAAAAAATCTCAAAATTATCAAAAGAAGGCACCAAACCGGGAAGGCTATGTAGCACCATCAAATGCGCAGAATAATCAAAGGACGCTAAATATCACCAAGGATGCCAATACGAGAACAAAAACGCATAAGGCGAACGATATCAAAAGTATCCGAGTCACCAAGAATTCTATTGAGGGACAAGTGACCGCGAGGGGCGGTCGGAAAGCAAGACACACGCTCGTCCTGGAAGTCAAGACATTCAAGAAGGACATGCACGACCGTAAGAGAGACAATGCAACTAGGACAATAAGGAGCAGGGCGGCGCTCCATCAAGTGACCATGGGTTAAGCGAGTATGGCCAATACACAACCTCGCCAGAGCTGTTTCCCATAGCCGGTTACGGTGGTAGGAGGACGGCCACGAGGAAACACAACATTTAAGAGTACGTAGTTTGTTACCAGTAACAGACGACCAAGAAGCCTGCCAACGGGAAAGGACGGAGGAATGGATAACCGGGTAAAAGTCGGAATATGGAATACCTTTACGAGAGACGGGACAAGAGCGGACAGCTTCCTTGGCGGCAGCGTCCGCACGCTCATTTAAAGACACACCAATATGGCTGGGAACCCAACAAAACTCAACCGACTTAAATTTACTGTGAACAAGAAACAGCCAATGCTGGATCTCGACAACTACTGGATGAACCGGATTAAAGGACCCGAGAGCCATGAGGGCACTACAAGAGTCAACAACAACTACAAAGGAAAACTGACAACGAGAAAGCAGGAGACGAAGAGCATAGAGAATAGCAGAAAGTTCCGCTGTAAAGATGCTAGTCTCCGGAGGTAAGCGACACATATAAGTGCGATCAGGAAAAACAACAGAGTAGCCAACACCGTCCGCAGACGGTGTTGGCTGTCTTCACCCATCGGTGAAGACAGAAACGGAGCAGGAGTGAGAAGAAAAGTGCTCAAGGAAAAGGCGTTTTAGAACCGTAGGAGGGGTAAAAGCTTTAGTGATACGGGTCAAGGAAGTACTAAACCGCGGAAGAGGGACTCTCCATGGGGGCAAAGAAGGAACAACACGAGGAGAAACATTAGAAATACGAACGGAAAGAGAATCCTGGAGGCGAGATAACCGGACAGAAAGAGGGAGGTGGTGAAGAGGAACAGGAACCGCAGGAGGGGTAAAAGTTAAAGCACGACAGAGGCGAGAGGAAGGATGTTGTAAGGACCGCGCAAGATAGCGAAGACAGTAGCGAACACGGCGGTCCTGGAGAGACAGGAAGCCGGTGTCATCATACAAGCTAAGGACGGGAGTCGAACGAAAGGCACCAGAACTGAGGCGCAACCCAGTATGGTGCAAAGCATCAAGACGGCGAAGAGTAGAAGGAGAAGCAGACGAGTAAGAAGGGCAACCATAATCGAGCTTAGACAGGACGAGAGAGGAATGTAAAGCAAGGAGAGTGCGCCTATCTGCCCCCCAAGAAGTATGGGACAAGACCCGAAGGAGGGTAAGGGCCTTAGAGCACTCAACACGGAGGTAAGAGATATGGGGAGACCAAGACAAACGAGTGTTAAGGAATAACCCCAAAATCTTCACGGAATCTTTGTATTCAAGGGGATGACCATAAAGTGACAAAGAGGGACGAAGAACGACCCGTTTCCGTGTAAAAGTCATGGCACAAGTCTTAGAAGTAGAGAACTTGAAGCCATAATCGGTGGCCCAAGACGACACGGCATCAATTGCAAGTTGAAGCCGGCGCTGAAGGAGAGGCGAATCATCACCCTGACAGCAAAGGGTAAGATCATCGACATAGAGAGCGGAGAAGACACCTGAAGGAAGAGAGGAAAGAAGACCATTGAGGGCAACCAGAAAAAGAGTAGTGCTCAGAACACTACCCTGGGGCACACCTTCGTATTGCTGAAAAGAGGCAGAGAGAGCGGTACCAAGGCGTACCCGAAAGGAACGACGAGAGAGGAAGCTGCGGAGAAAGAGAGGGAGATGACCACGAAGGCCAAAAGAATGAAGTTGAGATAGAATATGATATCGCCAAGTGGTGTCGTAAGCCTTTTCCAGGTCAAAAAGGACGGCAACAACGGAGGTCTTCGCAGCAAAAGCAGTACGAATATAGACCTCCAAGTTCACCAGGACATCTGTCGTGCTGCGGCACTTGCGGAAACTAAATTGAGAAGGGGAGAGGAGGTGATGGTGTTCCAGGAACCACATCAGACGAACGTTAACCATACGTTCAAAGAGTTTGCAGACACAACTTGTGAGAGCAATAGGGCGAAAGTCCTAAGGGGAAGTACCCAGAGACCCCGGTTTGCGAACAGGGAGGACAATGGCATCGAGCCAGTCCTCAGGGACTGACGACGACTCCCAGATCCGATTATACAGACTCAGTAAATACTGAGACGTGCACGGAGGGAGATGGCGAAGCATCTCATAATGAATACCATCGGAGCCCGCCGCCGTAGAACCGCAGAGGGCCAGGGCAGAACGAAGTTCAGAGAGAGAGAAGGGATCATTATAGGGAAGCTGAAGACGAGTGCAGAAATCTAAAGGACGAGACTCAAGGACAGGTTTACGAAGAAGGAAAGATTGGGGAAGATGAAGACCAGAGCTAACAGAAGAAAAGTGGGAACCCAGTACGGAAGTGACCTGCAACGGGTCCGCCACAAGAGAATCATGGAGGTGAAGGACTGGTGAAACATCGGGAACGAACTTACCCGCTATCTTGCGGATACGCTTCCAGATCTGGGCCAGAGGAGTTTCGGACGTAATTGTTGAGACATAAGATGCCCAACATTCACGTTTAGCCATACTCTTCCAGGCTGCACGCTTACAGTGGACAGCCCGAGCACAATCCGCATTCCACCAGGGAACGCACTTCCGTGGACCCCGAGAGGAAGAGCGAGGGATAGAGCGGAGGGCAGCGTTGAAGACAGTGTCATGAAAAAGGAGGAGAGCACGAGAGAGAGGCAGAAGGGAGAGGTCAGAGAGAGCAGCACTGAGGGTAAATAGGGTCCAGTCCACCTTAGCAAACTGCCACCTAGGGAAAGAGAGGGAAGGGCGAAAAGAGAAAAAGGAAACAAGGATGGGGAAATGATAACTTCCATGGAGGTCATCAAGAACCTGCCACGTGAAATCTAAGTAAAGAGAAGAAGAGCAGAGAGAAAGATCAAGACAAGAAAGGGTGCGAGTCCGAGAATCCAAATGAGTGGGCTCACAAGAATTCAGAAGAGACAGGGAAGAAGAGAGGAGAAAAGGCTCAAGAAGGCGACCTCGGGTATTCATCAGAACGTCACCCCAAAGAGAATGACGACAATTGAAGTCACCCAGCAGGAGCACAGGCTCCGGCAAGGAGTCTAGGAGGTGTTTCAAATCAGGAAGAGAAAGCGGGACACTCGGGGGGAGATAAATGGAACAAACTGTGTACCATTTCCCCACAAAGATATGAGCAGCAGAACAATGGAGAGGCGAAGGAAAAAGTAAAGGAATAAAGGGAACATCAGCACGAATCAAGAGAGCAGAAGAATTAGAAGCCCCAGCAACGGCTGGGGGGGGATGGAGAGAAAGGAATAGCCACGAAAACGACCAGGACGAGCACCAAGCATCGGCTCCTGGAAACAGACACAAAGGGGCGAAAACCGCGAAATCAGAAGTTGGAGTTCGAGAAAATTGGCGTAATAACCTCGAACGTTCCATTGAAGAATGGACAACGACGAGAAGAGAAAGGACAAAAACAGAGAACAAGGAAGAAACAAAGGCAAAAGAGCAACAGAGCACGTTAAAGAATATCAGGGTCGGGATCAGGGTCAGCAAAGTCAGGGTTAGGGGGCATGGGTAAACTGAGCAAAGACGGAGGGAAGGAAACGGGAGAACAGATCACTAGTCCGGAGGAGGAGGAGGAGGAGGAAGAGGAGGAGACAACGGAGAGGAGCAGTCAAGGACAGCAGCAGGAAGAGGGGGGGGTAGAAAGAGGGGAGCGCACCTCAGCAAGGGCAGCAACCGAGAGGGAAGCGGGGGCTAAAGAAACCCCCATAGCAGGAACAGGGGGCGCAACCACCGAAATGGGAGGGGAAGGAGCGAGAGAGGCAGAAGTTTGGGCCGAGGAAGAAAGCGAAACCTTCTTACCCGCCGGGGAGGAGGAAGGAGAGGAGCCAGGCTTACGCTTCTGACTTAAAGAGACAGGTGTCCCAGCAACCACGTACTGGGCAACGGATTCTAGCGTCTCAACAGAAGATGAACGAGAGCACACATGACGGCCGTTTGGAGAGCGATGGACATCAGCCCGCACCGACAGGCGGCGGGGAGAGTCAAGAGACAGAGGGGAAGGATGGGAAGGAGGAACGGAGGGAGACGAGGAAGAAGACACAGGAGACACGACAGACCGGGTAGAAAGAAGGGGAACCCCAGACAGCGGACCAGGAGGTGGATCCTTCGGGAGAGAACCCAAAGGAACAGAGGAGGGGGCAGTGGGCGTATCAGGGTCCAAGGCCCGGAAACGGTTGTGAGTCTGAGGAAGGTGGGAATGACGAGGAGAGGAAGAGCGCAACATGCGAGCATAAGAGATATTAGCATAAGGCGGGAGCCGGCGAACCTGGCGTCTCGCCTCAGGAAAAGATAAACGCTCCCGGTGCTTCAAGTTGAGGACGGCTGCCTCAAGCTTGTAATGGACACACGCACGGGAGAAGGTAGGATGGGTCTCACCGCAGTTGAGGCAACGAGCCTGGGGAGAAGTGCACTCCGACTTAGAGTGACCTTCGCCACCACACAAAGGACAGTGAGAGACAGTCCCGGAGCAGCGGAGGGCACCATGCCCAAACCTCCAGCACTTGTTACAGAGCTGAGGAGAAGGAATGTACTCCTGGACAGAGCACCTGGCACCAGCAAGAATGACAGAGGGTGGAAGGGTCCTACCATCAAAGGTAATCTTCACAACCTGGAGGGGTTGACGGCGACTACCACGAGGGGGACGAGTAAACGTGTCCACCTGGAGAATAGAATGGCCCTGGGCAGCAAGGATATGTCGAATATCGTCGTGGCAGTTGCGCAGGTCCCGAACACCGGTCGCAACATGGGGCGGGAGCAGAATAGTGCCAACACTTGCATTCAACTGAGCGTTCTTCGAGACCCGAACAGTGGTCTCGCCAAGGCAGGATAAGGCAGTCAAGCGGGAAGCAGCATCCTGAGAAGGAGCAGCAACGACACGTGTACCGAGACGAGTGGGGTTGAAAGTAATGGAGGCATCCATGGAATCAACAAGATGTCGATGGAGGGAGAAATCATCAGGAGGCGCAGAATCAAGAGGGAGGAGATCAAAATATTTGGCCCACGAAGCGGGACCAAACAAGGCTTGATAGGTAGCAGAACTGGAAGGAATCGAACGAGGGCGGCCGTGACGAGGACGGCGGTGAGAACCCCCAGAGAGAGAGGGGTTAAAAGGCGCAGTAGTTACAACTAGAGATGGAGCCGCGCCAGGGGACGAGGTAGTCACCACTGGGGGCTTGGGGCTCGACCCAACCACAAAGGAGGGAGGGGAGCCAGGGGAAGGAGTCAGAGAGGCCAAAGGAGGAGCAAGGTCGGGGCCCAATGCAGCGGAGGCTACAGAGCCCGGTCTTCCAACACGGACCGATTCGGGGGCTTGGTCGCCCACCCCACGAGCCTGAGAAGGTAAAGCAGAAACAGCCGAAACAGGGGTCATCATCATTACGAAAAGGAATATTCATTCACGAATGTGCCCCCACACCCACCATGGAGTCACAATTAGAGGCAGGACACCCAACAAGAAGCTATCGCCGATCTTGCCGGGGCCTCCTAGGGGTGCGTCGTGAGTATACGCCCCACAAACGCCACCTAAAGAAACCGACAGTCCGTCGAGATCGGGTTCAGTGACGAAAGGGGGATTGACAATAAAAGGTTCCCCTCGCTCTCGACGTCGGGTACTACAGTTCTACGGGTGCAAGAGCATGCCTCCTCAAGCACTCGGGCGTCAAAATAGAAGAAGTCCAAGGGAAGAACCAGAACAAGCAAAAGGTCGGCAGGAAACGGCAAGCAGATAGGAGAAGAGGGGGGGGGGAGAAAAACGAAACAGAAGGAAAAGGAAAAGGTGCCCAGCAGAATTGGAGAGGACGGCAGCAGGAGCACAAGGCTAGAAAAGGACAGAGGACTGTCCCAAGGAGCATCACACTCCGGCAGCCGCCCACTAAGCCCCCCTCACGGCAACAACGAGCTGAGCAGGGAGGGGGGTGGGTGACTGTGACATGTCCTTTTGTTACATACCCCCTTGCATGGTATACAAGTTAAGGACAGTGGCCTGTAGTTCAGCCCCTCTTTTCTGTCACCCTTTTTGTATATTGGGACCACATTAGCCGTCTTCCTTATTTCTAGTAGGTCTCCCGTCTCCAGTGACCTACTGTACACTATGGAAACTGCACACAACTGCAAGAAAAATGACAGGTTGGATAACAAGAACTTTTCACACTAGAGATGCTATACCGATGATGACACTTTTCAAAACGCTTGTGCTCTCTAGAGTGGAGTACTGCTGCACAATGACAGCCCCTTTCAAAGCTGGAGAAATTGCTGACCTGGAGAGCGTGCAGAGATCCTTTACTGCTAGAATCCACTCAGTAAAACATCTAAACTATTGGGACCGACTAAAGAGCCTAAATCTGTACTCCCTTGAGTGCAGGCGGGAGAGATACATAATAATTTACACGTGGAAAATATTAGAGGGGGCTGGTCTCAAACCTGCACACAGAAATAACATCACATGAGACCAGAAGACATTTCAGGATGTGCAGAATACCCCCGTTGAAAAGCGCAGGTGCAACAGGTACTCTGAGAGAGAACTCTATCAACATCAGAGGCCCGAGACTGTTCAACATGCTTCCGCTACACATAAGGGGCATAACTGGCAATCCCCTCACAGTGTTCAAGAGAGAACTGGATAAGCACCTCCAAAGGATACCTGATCAACCAGGCTGTGACTCATACGTCAGGCTGCGAGCAGCAGCGTCCAACAGCTTGGTTGATCAGTCCAGCAACCAGGAGGCCTGGTCGACGACCGGGCCGTGGGGACGCTAAGCCCTGGAAGCACCTCAAGGTAACCTCAAGGTATGGAGAGTGGCAAGCAGAGTGCCTCTGCACACTCTTTCAATACCCATGGTGAGATCCCGTCTGGACCAACAGCCTTTCTCACATCCAGATCCAATAGGTGTCTCTTGACCTCATCTCTCGTAATTTCGAACCCTTCCAAGGCCGCCTGGTTTACTGCCCCCTCTCCTAGCACAGTTACCTCACCTTGTTCTCTTGTGAAGACCTCGTGGAACCTCTTGTTGAGTTCTTTACACACCTCTTTGTCATTCTGTGTGTATGTGTGTGTGTGTGTAATTACCTCAGTGTAGTTACAGGATGAGTGTGTGTGTGTAATTACCTCAGTGTAGTTACAGGATGAGTGTGTGTGTGTAATTACCTCAGTGTAGTTACAGGATGAGTGTGTGTGTGTAATTACCTCAGTGTAGTTACAGGATGAGTGTGTGTGTGTGTGTGTGTACTCACCTAGTTGTGCTTGCGGGGGTTGAGCTCTGGCTCTTTGGTCCCGACTCTCAACCGTCAATCAACTGACGTACAGATTCCCGAGCCTACTGGGCTCTATCATATTTACATCTGAAACTGTGTATGGAGTCAGCCTCCACCACATCGCTGCCTAATGCATTCCACTTGTTAACTATTCTGACACTGAAAAACTTCTCTCTAACGTTCCTGTGGCTCATTTCGGTGCTCAGTCTCCACCTGTGTCCTCTTGTTCATGTACCACCCGTGTTAAAAAGTTTATCCTTATTAACCCTGCCAATTCCTCTGAGAATTTTGTAGGTAGTGATCATGTCTCCCCGTACTCTTCTGTCGTCAAGTGTCGTGAGGTGCATCTTTTCTCGTACCTCATGCTTCTTAGTTCTGAGCCTAGCCTCGTGGCATACCTCTGAACTTTTTCCAGCTTCGTCTTGTGCTTAACAAGGTGCGGGTTCCATGCTGGGGCCGCATACTCTAGGATTGGTCTTACTTATGTGGTATACAAAGTTCTGAATGATTCCTTACACAGATTCCTGAAGGTTGTTCTGATGTTAGCCAGACTCGCATATGCCGCAGATGTAATTCTTTTTATGTGGGCTTCAGGAGAAAGGTTTAGTGTAATATCAACCCCTAGATCTTTCTCTCTGTCCGTTTCATGGAGTACTTTATTTCTCATTCGATATCCTGTGTCCGGCCTCCTATTTCCACTGCCTTGTTTCATGACCTTACATTTACTCGGGTTGAACTTTAGTAGCCATTTGTTGGACCATTCATTCAGTGTGTCTAGGTCATCTTGTAGCCTCTTACTATCTTCCTCTGTTTTAATCCTCCTCATAATTTTTGCATCATCAGCAAACAATGAGAGGAACGATTCTATACCCTCTGGGAGATCATTTACATATATCAAGAACAGTATAGGTCCAAGGACTGAACCCTGTGTAATGGCCCTATCAGCTGAACATGCACCAGTATAGGTCCAAGGACTGAACCCTGTGTAATGACCCTATCAGCTGAACATGCACTCTCCACCCATTACCCCAGCTTAACACTGCTACAGCTCAGTATGACCGCTCACTGAGCTACCGCGAGTATAAGCTGAGATATTAAATGAGGAGGAAACAACAAGAATAGGGATGAATAATTTAAGCTTATAATTAACAACTCATTAAGAACTGCCACCACCTTCCCGATCAAACATACCTGAATGTGTCTATCACATATCCTCCAGGAAGGTAAGGAATCAGTGATCATAAACTCCCGGACAATAGGAACTTCAGTAATAAATCTTGGGAATTAGTTTTAATTTACTTTGCTTATTTAGGTCCAAGGGCAACTTTAATATCCATTAAATGGAGGAGAACAGGTGGATTTCCAAATACCACACACACACACACACACACACACACACACACACACACACACACACACACACACACACACACACACACACACATATATATATATATATATATATATATATATATATATATATATATATATATATATTAGTATATTTTGGTAGCAGTCTTTCCTGTAGACATATATTATTAAATATGACCGAAAAAGTAAGATTAATAATTCTAACACGAATTTTCTCAATCTTTCGTACATTACGCTTCACTGTTGGAGGTAAATCAAAAATCACTTCTCCAAAATTCATTTTTATTTCTAGTCTGACGCGACACGGGCGCGTTTCGTAAAACTTATTACATTTTCAAAGACTTCACAAATACACAACTGATTAGAACTTACGTCTCTCTGATATTATATCTACATTTGAGTGAGGTGGGAAGGATGATGTGGCATTAACACAAGACAGAACAGGGGATATTAATAGGGTATTAAAAGTATCAACACAAGACAGAACACGAAACAATGGGTATTGAATGGAAGTGATTGTAGAAAGCCTATTGGTCCATATTTCTTGATGCTTCTATATTGGAGCGGAGTCTTGAGGTGGGTAGAATATAGTTGTGCATTAATTGGCTGTTGATTGCTGGTGTTGACTTCTTAATGTGTAGTGCCTCGCAAACGTCAAGCCGTCTGCTATCGCTGTATCTATCGATGATTTCTGTGTTGTTTACTAGGATTTCTCTGGCGATGGTTTGGTTGTGGGAAGAGATTATATGTTCCTTAATGGAGCCCTGTTGCTTATGCATCGTTAAACGCCTAGAAAGAGATGTTGTTGTCTTGCCTATATACTGGGTTTTTTGGAGCTTACAGTCCCCAAGAGGGCATTTGAAGGCATAGACGACGTTGGTCTCTTTTAAAGCGTTTTGCTTTGTGTCTGGAGAGTTTCTCATGAGTAGGCTGGCCGTTTTTCTGGTTTTATTGGGGAATATAAACCTGGATATGCATATGGAAATGTCAAGACACACAAGCCTGGAAACCCACTTCGGCCAATCATTAGCCAGATACCCACACCCACGTACAGACTGGCGAAGCGACTCAACGGCCTGCTGACTCCTTATGTCCCTTGCGGCTTCAGCCTGAAGTCTCCAAAGGAATTTGCTGACTTACTGCGGGGCACACGGGCCACAGGGATAAGAGCCTCGTTGGACGTAGAATCACTGTTCACCAACGTACATGTGGACGAGACAATCGGGATGATAGCCGACAGTGTGTATCGTGATCCAGCCTGTACTCCTCTTGACATACCAGAAAATATTCTAAGGAAACTACTCCAAGCTTGTACTAAAGAGGCACCCTTCTTGAGCCCGGATGGGCACATGTATAAGCAAGTAGATGGGGTCGCCATGGGTTCTCCCCTAGGTGTCCTGTTTGCAAACTTTTACATGGGTACCATCGAGCAAAAAGTCTTTAACGACATGAACTTGAAACCGGCCATATACTGCAGGTATGTTGACGACATTTTTACACAGGTACCTGATGTCAGGTACCTGATGTCAGGTACCTGAATGCCTCCTTCAGCAGGAGCTGAAGGAGGCATTTGAGCAGAGTTCCGTGCTGCGTTTCACTTACGAGATGGAAAAGGATGGGAAGCTGCCCTTTCTAGATGTAACAGTCATGGAAAAGAGCGGAGGTTTCCACACTGCAGTCTACACTAAGGAAACGAACATAGAAATGTGCTTAAATGCCAACATCTACTGCCCAGACAGGTACAAGAGGAGTGTTGTTAATGCATATGTCGACCGTGCTCTCAGCCACAGCTCAGAATGGAAGCAAGTCGACGAAGAACTCTGTAGGGTAAGGCAGGTCCTAGTCAACAACGGCTTCTCCAATGGTTTCGTCGAAGACATCATAAGAAGGAAAGTGAAACGCCATGCAACCTCTGAAGAGACAACTAACACAACACCTATACCCCCTATTAGACTATTTTACAGGAACTTCTTTTCCACAGCTCATAAAACGGAGGAAAGGGTCCTGAAAGATATTGTTAATAGAAACGTTATCCCTACTGACAAAAATCAGAGGATACAACTGACGATTTACTATAAAACCAGAAAAACGGTCAGCCTACTCATGAGAAACTCTCCAGACACAAAGCAAAACGCTTTAAAAGAGACCAACGTCGTCTATGCCTTCAAATGCCCTCTTGGGGACTGTAAGCATAATGTATAAGTGAAGCATAATGTACGAAAGATTGAGAAAATTCGTGTTAGAATTATTAATCTTACTTTTTCGGTCATATTTAATAAAATATGTCTACAGGAAAGACTGCTACCAATATATGTGGATTTAATATATAACTTATATAAGAATATTATAAACAAAACACAGGAACGTAGTATACAATACAAATTGAATAGATCGAATACTAATGACCCAAAGTGGATAACAAATAATTTAAAGAACCATATAGGTAAAAGAACCATATAGGCCTGCTATCGCTGTATCTATCGATGATTTCTGTGTTGTTTACTAGGATTTCTAGTAAACATCCTAGAAATCCTAGAAATCTTAAAAAAAAAATAGAAATCCTAGTAAACAACACAGAAATCATCGATAGATACAGCGATAGCAGGCGGCTTGACGTTTGCGAGGCACTACACATCAAGAAGTCAACACCAGCAATCAACAGCCAATTATTGCACAACTATATTCTACCCACCTCAAGACTCCGCTCCAATATAGAAGCATCAAGAAATATGGACCAATAGGCTTTCTACAAACACTTCTATTCAATACCCATTGTTTCTGTTCTGTCTTGTGTTGATACTTTTAATACCCTATTAATATCCCCTCCTGTTCTGTCTTGTGTTAATGCCACATCACCCTTCCCACCTCACTCAAATGTAGATATAAAATCAGAGATACGTTCTAATCAGTTGTGTATTTGTGAAGTCTTTGAAAATGTAATAAGTTTTACGAAACGCGCCCGTGTCGCGTCAGACTAGAAATAAAAATGAATTTTGGAGAAGTGATTTTTTATTTACCTCCAACAGTGAAGCGTAATGTACGAAAGATTGAGAAAATTCGTGTTAGAATTATTAATCTTACTTTTTCGGTCATATTTAATAATATATGTCTACAGGAAAGACTGCTACCAAAATATACTAATATATATATATATATATATACATATATATATATATATATATACATATATATACATATATATATATATATATATATATATATATATATATATATATATATATATATATTTTATTAAATATGACCGAAAAAGTAAGATTAATAATTCTAACACGAATTTTCTCAATCTTTCGTACATTATGCTTCACTGTTGGAGGTAAATCAAAAATCACTTCTCCAAAATTCATTTTTATTTCTAGTCTGACGCGACACGGGCGCGTTTCGTAAAACTTATTACATTTTCAAAGACTTCACAAATACACAACTGATTAGAACTTGCGTTTCCCTGATTTTATATCTACATTTGAGTGAGGTGGGAAGGGTGATGTGGCATTACATTTGAGTAAGGTGGGAAGGATGATGTGGCATTAGAGGATATTAATAGGGTATTAAAAGTATCAACACAAGACAGAACACGAAACAATGGATATTGAATAGAAGTGTTTGTAGAAAGCCTATTGGTCCATATTTCTTGATGCTTCTATATTGGAGCGGAGTCTTGAGGTGGGTAGAATATAGTTGTGCAATAATTGGCTGTTGATTGCTGGTGTTGACTTCTTGATGTGTAGTGCCTCGCAAACGTCTAGCCGCCTGCTATCGCTGTATCTATCGATGATTTCTGTGTTGTTTACTAGGATTTCTCTGGCGATGGTTTGGTTATGGGAAGAGATTATATGTTCCTTAATGGAGCCCTGTTGTTTATGCATCGTTAAACGCCTAGAAAGAGATGTTGTTGTCTTGCCTATATACTGGGTTTTTTGGAGCTTACAGTCCCCAAGTGGGCATTTGAAGGCATAGACGACGTTAGTCTCTTTTAAAGCGTTCTGTTTCGTGTCTGGAGAGTTTCTCATGAGTAGGCTGGCCGTTTTTCTGGTTTTATAGTAAATCGTCAGTTGTATCCTCTGATTTTTGTCTGTAGGGATAACGTTTCTATTAACAATATCTTTCAGGACCCTTTCCTCTGTTTTATGAGCTGTGGAAAAGAAGTTCCTGTAAAATAGTCTAATAGGGGGTATAGGTGTTGTGTTAGTTGTCTCTTCGGAGGTTGCATGGCTTTTCACTTTCCTTCTTATGATGTCTTCGATGAAACCATTGGAGAAGCCGTTATTGACTAGAACCTGCCTTACCCTACAGAGTTCTTCGTCGACTTGCTTCCATTCTGAGCTGTGGCTGAGAGCACGGTCGACGTATGCGTTAACAACACTCCTCTTGTACCTGTCAGGGCAGTCGCTGTTGGCATTTAGGCACATTCCTATGTTTGTTTCCTTTGTGTAGACTGCAGTGTGGAAACCTCCGCCCTTTTCCATGACTGTTACATCTAGAAAAGGCAGCTTCCCATCCTTTTCCGTCTCGTAAGTGAAACGCAGCACGGAACTCTGCTCAAATGCCTCCTTCAGCTCCTGCAGATGTCTGACATCAGGTACCTGTGTAAAAATGTCGTCAACATACCTGCAGTATATGGCCGGTTTCAAGTTCATGTCGACTAAGACTTTTTGCTCGATGGTACCCATGTAGAAGTTTGCAAACAGGACACCTAGGGGAGAACCCATAGCGACCCCATCTACTTGCTTATACATGTGCCCATCCGGGCTCAAGAAGGGTGCCTCTTTAGTACAAGCTTGGAGTAGTTTCCTCAGAATACTTTCTGGCATGTCAAGAGGAGTACAGGCTGGATCGCGATACACTCTGTCGGCTATCATTCCGATTGTCTCGTCCACAGGTACGTTGGTAAACAGCGATTCTACGTCCAACGAGGCTCTTATCCCTGTGGCTTATCCCGGAGGTTTCCACACTGCAGTCTACACAAAGGAAACAAACATAGGAATGTGCCTAAATGCCAACAGCGACTGCCCTGACAGGTACAAGAGGAGTGTTGTTAACGCATACGTCGACCGTGCTCTCAGCCACAGCTCAGAATGGAAGCAAGTCGACGAAGAACTCTGTAGGGTAAGGCAGGTTCTAGTCAATAACGGCTTCTCCAATGGTTTCATCGAAGACATCATAAGAAGGAAAGTGAAAAGCCATGCAACCTCCGAAGAGACAACTAACACAACACCTATACCCCCTATTAGACTATTTTACAGGAACTTCTTTTCCACAGCTCATAAAACAGAGGAAAGGGTCCTGAAAGATATTGTTAATAGAAACGTTATCCCTACAGACAAAAATCAGAGGATACAACTGACGATTTACTATAAAACCAGAAAAACGGCCAGCCTACTCATGAGAAACTCTCCAGACACGAAACAGAACGCTTTAAAAGAGACTAACGTCGTCTATGCCTTCAAATGCCCACTTGGGGACTGTAAGCTCCAAAAAACCCAGTATATAGGCAAGACAACAACATCTCTTTCTAGGCGTTTAACGATGCATAAACAACAGGGCTCCATTAAGGAACATATAATCTCTTCCCATAACCAAACCATCGCCAGAGAAATCCTAGTAAACAACACAGAAATCATCGATAGATACAGCGATAGCAGGCGGCTAGACGTTTGCGAGGCACTACACATCAAGAAGTCAACACCAGCAATCAACAGCCAATTATTGCACAACTATATTCTACCCACCTCAAGACTCCGCTCCAATATAGAAGCATCAAGAAATATGGACCAATAGGCTTTCTACAAACACTTCTATTCAATATCCATTGTTTCGTGTTCTGTCTTGTGTTGATACTTTTAATACCCTATTAATATCCTCTAATGCCACATCATCCTTCCCACCTTACTCAAATGTAATGCCACATCACCCTTCCCACCTCACTCAAATGTAGATATAAAATCAGGGAAACGCAAGTTCTAATCAGTTGTGTATTTGTGAAGTCTTTGAAAATGTAATAAGTTTTACGAAACGCGCCCGTGTCGCGTCAGACTAGAAATAAAAATGAATTTTGGAGAAGTGATTTTTGATTTACCTCCAACAGTGAAGCATAATGTACGAAAGATTGAGAAAATTCGTGTTAGAATTATTAATCTTACTTTTTCGGTCATATTTAATAAAATATGTCTACAGGAAAGACTGCTACCAAAATATACTAATATATATATATATATATATATATATATATATATATATATATATATATATATATATATATATATATATATACTGCATATAGGAACTGCTCAACATTAATAACAAAAGGGACAGAGTTAACTAAACAACAAAAATCTATTTTTTTCTTTTTTTATTTTGAAATATATACAAGCTGTTACATTCTTGTACAGCCACTAGTACGCGTAGCGTTTCGGGCAGGTCCCTGGAATACGATCCCCGCCGCGAAGAATCGTTTTTACAAGCTTTTAAAGTACCCATTTTACTGTTGAGTTAAACAGAAGCTACAGTTAAGGATTTACGCCCAGTAAATCCTCCCCGGCCAGGATACGAACCCATGACAAAGCGCTCGCGGAACGCCAGGCGAGTGTCTTACCACTACACCACGCAGACTGGTGTAGCTTTATTAATTAATATCTTTAATAACTTTATTATATTTAAACACATTTATTGAAACCAAATGAACATATGCCCTACTCTATTATCCCTAAGAGGCAAATAGATATCTACCGAGCACATGAATACTCAAGTGCACATTTCCTTAAAACCGCACTTCTGCCAAGATGTCGATGGCTGCCCTCAGCCCCTTTGATGCCGGACCGAGTTCCCTCCCCCCAAGCACTCCCAGAATACACTACTGAAATTTGTTTTCCCAGCTTACCAGTGTAGGGATACTCCTCCCATAATTAATACAGCACTGAGGCTCCACCCGTTTTTGTGGCTTACAGCCAACCATACCTTACCTTGAGGTTACCTTGAGGTGCTTCCGGGGCTTAGCGTCCCCGCGGCCCGGTCGTCGACCAGGCCTCCTGGTTGCCGGACTGATCAACCAGGCTGTTGGACGCGGCTGCTCGCAGCCTGACGTATGAGTCACAGCCTGGTTGATCAGGTATCCTTTGGAGGTGCTTATCCAGTTCTCTCTTGAACACTGTGAGGGGTCGGCCAGTTATGCCCCTTATGTGTAGTGGAAGCGAGTTGAACAGTCTCGGACCTCTGATGTTGATAGAGTTCTCTCTCAGAGTACCTGTTGCACCTCTGTTTTTCAACGGGGGTATTCTGCACATCCTGCCATGTCTTCTGGTCTCATGTGATGTTATTTCTGTGTGCAGGTTTGGGACCAGCCCCTCTAATATTTTCCACGTGTAAATTATTATGTACCTCTCCCGCCTGCGCTCAAGGGAGTACAGTTTTAGGCTCTTTAGTCGGTCCCAATAGTTTAGATGTTTTACTGAGTGGATTCTAGCAGTAAAGGATCTCTGCACGCTCTCCAGGTCAGCAATTTCTCCAGCTTTGAAAGGTGCTGTCATTGTGCAGCAGTACTCCACTCTAGAGAGCACAAGCGTTTTGAAAAGTATCATCATCGGTATAGCATCTCTAGTGTGAAAAGTTCTTGTTATCCAACCTGTCATTTTTCTTGCAGTTGTGACGGCTACTTTATTGTGTTCTTTAAAGGTAAGGTGTTCCGACATGAGTACACCCAGATCCTTTACATTGCCTTTTCGTTCTATGTTATGATTTGCCTGAGTTTTGTACGTGGTTTCCGTTTTTATATTTTCATTTTTTCCATAGCGCATGAGCTGGAACTTATCTTCGTTAAACACCATATTATTTTCTGTAGCCCATAGAAAGACCTGATCTACATCTGACTGGAGGTTCGCCGTGTCCTCTATGTTGCCTACTCTCATGAAGATCCTAGTGTCATCTGCAAAGGATGATACAGTGCTATAGGTTGTGTTCTTGTTTATGTCCGATATGAGGATGAGAAAGGTATGAGGTATGAGGAAAGGTATGATATGAGGACCATTGAAAACTAGGCCTGAGGTCTGACTCTCCAGGGCCAATAAGGACTTGGCACTTATCTACCGCCAATCACCTTCCATGACCTGCCTGAAAGGTACATGAAATTCTCGAAGATTAAGTCAGCTCTCCCCAACTGTTTGAAGAGAACTAGGCTCCTTGTAGTAGGACCAACGTCGGACCACCACAGACCTGGTCCGCAGCGAGCCATGTTTGCAAAACTGATAAACTATGTTCAAACCTGTCTCCTCTAAGATGCAGGTAGGGACATTTGACTGGTATGGTGAGGAACCGGTGAGAGGGGGAAGAGAGGGAATAGAGAGGTGGATGGAGAGGGAATTTGAGTGGGGGAATGGAGTGGAGGGAACATAGGCACCGAGAGGACCAAGCTAGCAAGACCACCCTCAGGTCAACCTCATGACCCTTGACTTTTGACAAATGGCGAAGGGGGGAAGGGGGAGGGAATCAGCCGTTACAACTCCCCTCTCTCCGGAATTAAGAAGTTCGTGTGTAAAGTATTTTAAAGCACAAATTTCTTATCCTGCCCTACCGTAACCATTAACTCCAAAAAAAAAAGTTTTAACCCAACAATATATTAACCCAATGGCTCAAAAACAAAATAAATTATCTAATCGCAAACTAATTCCAGACAATCCTCCAAACAATAATGTCACCCCAAAAGATGTGCCCCAGCATGTATGAATACATAACAACATGAAAAGCAAAAGCAAGAGCAATAATACATACAAAAATAAATGAGGACAAAGACCGTCCCCATAATCCCGGCTGTCCAACTTAGGTGCAGACCCATATTCCTTCCAATTACCTGGAAGACTAAGCATCCTATATCTGTCCTGATAAAGCAACAATACATTGTAAGATAATCCAAACCTATCACTTAACTAGCTCAAATCATCGGATAGCTCTCAACTATCAACGTATTCCTCCTGGAATCAAAATCAAACACATAACATCACATAAAACAGACCATTAAAAATATAAAACAATGACATTAAAATTAAAAATTAAAACAGAGAACACTACCCCTCAGGGACCCAGTGTTCCACTCCACACCTGGGGCAAGTACCCCCCCCCCCCACAGCGTATCTGGATCCTTAAAATCTAAAGAAAATAGACAAAAATATTTTTATTAAAAAAAATTAATGTCCATAGACATATCTCTTAACCAAAATCCACCAGATACGAGTTTCTAAAACTCCTAATATCTGAGAGTTCATACTCAAGTCCACAGCATCAGCAGATGAACACATTTTTCAGACTGTGTACAACACCCTGTTGTTCAAAGTAAATCCATAAAAAAATAACAAATTTTTTATATAAATATCAGTTTCTAGGATCTAGAAAAATCTAGATAAAGTTCCCCACTGATCCACGTTTCTAGAGAACCTACTAAATGGTTCTCAAATCCGTTCAATCATACAACTTATCTAGAGATAGGGTAATTTTCTAGTAGCAATTTTCTAGATGTTCACTTTCTAGATTGCTCTCTCTATTTCAACCAATTCTAGTTTTCAACATTTAATTTTGTTCCAGAGTCACTTTCCGAAGGTGTGTAAGTGCTCTACTATCAGATGGAAAATGAAAAGTTGAACTAACTGTTCCGAGTTAACACCATTTACTATTTAATATCATTTATCTTTATATGAAACTTTTTCTATTAAGAAATCTATAGTTCTTTCTTGGTGACATTTCGTTACTGTAGATTCCGGCGACTACCTCCTGTTGCTTGAAGATCCTAGTCATTCTCGAGTTCCATTTCCGGCCTCTGCAAAACTGCGGACAGTGCAACCCGTTCTCGCACTTTCGTATAGTCAATATTGACTTAATAAATACGTGCATATGTGACATACTAATTTATTGTGAATATTTTAGTTTACCTTGAAAAGCTTCATAGAAAACACTGACATTACCTAACCTTCTTAGTATGTTAAGATAAGCATCTTATTGCTTCGTAATTACAATTATTACTTAACCTATTATAGGTAGTAGTAGGCATCCTTCAGTCTCGGGAGACTATGGAGTTGCGCCCTAGTTGTCAATCCTGGTGCAGCGTCTGGTGTGACTGATGAGGCCAATCCGAGAGTGGCAGTCCTTCCCACACCGAGCACAAACGAAGTCCGATTCTGGTCTGTCTTCCTGGTTACCGGCTTTCCTTCTCTGTCTCTTTGCCTCCGATTCCTTGGCAAGTGACTCCTCGAACTTGGAGAGACCTCTTTGAACAGACTGCCTCCAGGCTGAACGGTCTGCAGCCAGTGTCTCCCATATAGCAAGATCGACGTCCATGGCTTTCAGGTCCCTTTTGCATACGTCTTTGTACCGTAGCTGGGGCTTGCCTACTGGACGCTTTCCCTGCCTCAGCTCTCCGTACAGGAGATCCTTGGGGATCCTGCCGTCGCCCATTCGCACAACGTGCCCGAGCCAGCGCATTCGTCTCTGTTTCAGCATTGTGTACATGCTGGTGATTCTTGCTCTCCCCAAGACGTTGTTGTTTGTCACCTTGTCCTGCCAGGTGATGTCCAAGATGTGTCTAAGGCAGCGCATGTGGTAGGCATTCAGCCGTCTTTCCTGACGGGCGCGGAGTGTCCAAGACTCACTGCCATAAAGGAGAGTGCTCAGGACACAGGATCTGTAAACCTGAATCTTAGTATACTCAGTTAGCCTATTGTTGGCCCACACTCTCTTTGTCAGTTTGGACATGGTAGTAGATGCCTTACCGATGCGTTTGTTTAGCTCCGTATCAAGAGAGAGGGAGTCAGAGATTGTGGAGCCCAGGTACACGAAGTCGTGAATAACTTCCAGTTTGGAATCAGAGATGCCGATGTCAGGTGGGGAGTCCACTCCTTGTCCCATGACTTGTGTTTTCTTCAGACTGATGGTGAGTCCGAAAGCCTGAGAGGCCTCGCTGAAGCGGGTTATGAGCCGTTGGAGGTCTTCAGCTGAGTGGGCAGTGATTGCTGCGTCGTCGGCAAAGAGGAAGTCGCGCAGACACCTCAGCCGAACCTTTGTCTTGGCTCTCAGCCTGGCGAGGTTAAAGAGCTTTCCATCCGACCTGGTCCGGAGGTAAATGCCTTCCGTGACAGATCCGAAGGCGTGCCGCAGCATAACTGCGAAGAAAATCCCGAATAGGGTTGGAGCCAGTACGCAGCCCTGCTTTACTCCACTTCGGATGTCAAAGGCGTCTGATGTTAGGCCATCAAAGACCACGGTGCCCCTCATGTTCTCATGGAAAGATCTGATGATGCTGAGGAGCCTGGGTGGGCATCCGATCTTGGGGAGGATCTTGAACAGGCCATCCCTGCTGACGAGGTCGAAGGCCTTCGTCAGATCTATGAAGGCTACAAAGAGTGGCTGCTTCTGTTCCCTGCATTTCTCCTGCAGTTGTCTGAGGGAAAAAACCATGTCGATGGTGGACCTGCCAGCTCTGAATCCACATTGTGATTCTGGATAGACTCTCTCTGCAAGTACTTGGAGCCTCTTCAATGCGACTCGAGCAAACAGCTTTCCGACAATACTGAGGAGGGAGATTCCACGGTAGTTGTTGCAGTCGCCCCTGTCACCTTTATTCTTATACAGTGTGACGATGTTGGCATCCCTCATGTCCTGTGGCACCTCTCCTTCTTCCCAGCAGAGGCAGAGAATTTCGTGCAGCTCCATGAGCAGGCTACCTCTGCAGCACTTCAAGGTCTCAGCAGGAATGCCATCTTTGCCAGGAGCTTTACCAGAAGCAAGGGAGTCCAGGGCATCGCCGAGTTCTTCCAGGGTCGGTTCACTGTCGAGCTCCATTAACACAGGCAGACACTCAATGGCGCTCAGGGCATCTTCGGTGACCACATTGTCCCTGGCGTATAGCTCAGAGTAGTGCTCGACCCAGCGCTTCAGCTGCAGTGTCTGGTCCTGAATCACCTCGCCAGTGGCAGATTTCAGAGGAGCGGTCTTCCTCTGGATTGGGCCGAGGGCCTGCTTGATGCCGTCATACATTCCCCTTACATTGCCTGTATCCGCTGCAGTCTGTATCTGGGAGCAGAGCTGGAGCCAATAGTTGTTGGCACATCGCCTGGCGCTCTGCTGCACTTTGCAGCGGACGGCCCGAAGGATCTGTAAGTTGCGCTGACTTGGGCAGGCTTTGTAGGCTGCCAAGGCGTTTCTCTTCTCTTCGATTACAGGTGTCATCTCTTCCGAGTGAGCCTCGAACCAGTCTGCCGACCTGCTGGTCTTCTTGCCAAAGGTGGAAATGGCAGCGTTGAACACAGTGTCTCTGAAGTGCTCCCATCTTTTACAGGCAGTGACCCCAGCTGGGGTCACTGCCTATTATACATAACCTATTATAGGTATAGGTTAAGTAATAATTGTAATTACTAAGCAATAAGATGTTTGTCTTAACATAATAAGAAGGTTAGGTGAGGTCGGTGTTTTCTACGAAGCTTTTCAAGGTAAACTAAAATATTCACAAGAAATTAGTATGTCACATATGCACTTATTTAATAAGTCAATATTGACTGTAAGAAAGTGCGAGAACGGGTTTGACAGTACAGGGGTCTCGTAACCCCACCTGAGTGACAGCTGACAGTTGGCGGCGGTCAGCTCAGGTGGACCCCGCTAACAGGAATCCGGGTTCACCTCTTCTTATCGCTCCCAAACAGTCATGATGGATTGTTGTTAACCATGGCTGCCACAGTAGAGTAGAACTTCGACGTGTCACGATGTCTCGCGTTGGCAGTCAGTTTTGAGTGGCGTTGAAGAGGGTGGCATGGTGACGGGACAGGTGGGCCCTGCCTCAGCTCCTGGGCGACGTCATCTACCGGCGTTTACTTGTTATCCCGGTACTACTGGGCCGGTACACCTTCCGTGCAACCCCTCGTGCAGCTGAGCTTGGGACGAAGTACAGGGTTGTACCTCATCTGACGATTCAGCAGCACTCTGGAGGGGTAGTGCTGTTCGTACCCGAGACCACCGCGTTGCATCTTGGTTTCCACAGACAACGCAACCGCAGGTTTTGAGAGAGCTTACAAGTCGTTGCAATTAGCGTACTTCTTCGTAGACCACTCGTTTTTCCAGTTCGGGTTTTCCCGCAGTCGGTTGGTGGGCTTGGTTGGTGACCTTGAGACAGCTTACCCACGGTGCTGTGACGTTGACTGGCTTTGCTCCGTGAAGACAGCATGCTGGACCGGGACAACCTCGTTAGTGACGCGAGGTGTCGGCCGGGTGACTGTACTCCAGTCACCTCATCTGGGTAACTTAATTGACGAGTTACCAGGCACAAGGGGGAGGACGTTATGTAACGTGCCTCAGACCCCGATCTTATCAAACAGGTGGGTCATCCCCAGACCTGCTGATCTCGATCCTTGGTTCACGTGTGACTGGGAGGCTGGAACTGGTGTACCATCAGACCTGAGAAAGACGAACAACAACAAATGGTGAAAGCATGGATATTACTCTGGGGTATAGCAAGTTGGAAAACCCAACATCAAGGCAAAATGTGCTACCTATGTCATGCACATCAGTAAATGCACACCATTGCCTCTACAGGATATATTATGAATTTTACTAAACCTGACTAGGAGAGTTAACTAACATTTTACTGTACAGCTCGCGACCTTGTTACCATGGGGTGACAAGGTTGAACTTGACTACTAATGAGATTTGACAGAAGATCATCCTCTGCATCTGACTCGGCACTTGAATCATTAGACAGGTCAGGAATTAGACTTGCTGAAGGCAGCTCTAGTTCCTCCCTCGCGTGATAAGGTTTCAACTTATTAATATGGATCGTTCTCTCAACTTGGGCCTCAAATATACCTTTAATAACAAAATTAACCTAACCTTTTTTTTCAATTACTCGATAACGGCCCCGCCATCTAGGTGCAAGTTTCCTACTTTGATTGGCAGGAGCCGCCTCATTAACTCTCAAAACAAGACTCCCGACTTTCAACTCAAGAGGTCGTACCTTTTTGTCATAATGCTGAGCATAGCGGTCTCGTGCTGTCTTGGAAGCCCTAGCCACAGTTCTCCATGCATTTTTCATCTTATTTAAAACCTCTGAGGGATAATCTTCCCCATATACAATGTTATGTCTGTTAAGCAGACCTGATGGGAAATTACATGAATGACCTGTGAAAAGCAAAAGGGGTTGGGTGTTAAATGACTGATGGATGGCAGTGTTCAGAGCCAGCTGGACATAGGGGAGTTGTTCGTCCCACGAATTTGCATCATGTTCTGCAAGAATTGCAAGCATATCTTTAACTGACCGGTTCCTTCGTTGTCATACCGTTAGCCTCAGGGTGATAAACCATAGTGCATGCTGAAGTGGTTTCTACAATTTTACATACTTCTCTAAAAATATTCCCATTAAATTCCTGACCTCGGTCAGAAACTAAAACTTTAGGGGGACCGAATACAGTGACGAATCTATTCAAGAACGCCTTCGCAACAGTTCGGGAGTCGTTCTGAGGCACTGCAATCAGTTTGGTGTACCTGGAAAGGTGGTCTACCAACACCAATACGTAACGATTTCCTGAGTGACTGTGATGCAGATCAATCAGATCAGCCCCCACCCGATCTAAGAGTTCAAAAATTTCTGGGAATTCTTGCAATGAAGCTTGTACCTTAAGGGTACCTTTCCTCCTTTGACAGTGACCACAGGACTTAACGAAGTTAATGACCTCTGTTAACATACCGGGGAAGAAAAAGAGTGACTTGGTTTTCATGTGAGTTTTAAAACCCCCGGATGACCTGCAATCTTAGACGCATGTGCGAGTCTCAACGCCGACGTTCTTAATACATCTGGGATAACCAGCTGAAAAACTGCACGATCCTTCTGTCCCTTTACATAGAATAAGACCCCATCCCTCATTCCAAAGTCAAGAATTACCAAATTACGTTTTTTCGACGGATATTTTCCTCCCTCCAAATGTTCAATAATTTCTTTCCACCTCGGTTCGTTCATCTGCAATTATCGCATTTTTTCACTGAAAATATTTTCAATATTAAGGTGTACGTTAATTGTAGCAATGTTTCTACTTAATGTGTCTGGTACAACATGTGATGGTCCAGACTTGTAAAGTATCTGGAATGAGTGAGCAGCTAGTTCATGAGACCAACGTGACATGCGAGGGCACTTAATTCTTTTCTTAAAAATATGAGTCAAAGCGCGGTGATCTGTATAAATGACAAAGTGACGTTGGAAAAGATACGGTTCAAAGTACCTGACACTTTCTACCACAGCCAAAGCTTCCCTATCCGTTGCAGAATAGCGGACCTCCGGACCCTTAACCTTCCTGCTGAAATATGCAACTGGGTGAGGAAGGTTGTCATTATCACGTTGCATTAAGCACCCACCAATTGCTATGCCACTGGCGTCAGTGTGTACTTCCCACTCCTTATCAAAATTAGGTACTGCCAAGACTTGGGTGGTAATGAGTTGACTTTTTAATTTTGCATAAGCGTTATCATGCTCAGGTTTCCAAATGAATTTAACGTTTTTCTTAGTGAGCTCAGTTAATGGTGCTGTTGTACTTGCAAAACCCTCAATGTGGTGACGGAAATATCCGGCTGCCCCCAGAAACCTTCGAACATCCCTTGCTGTCTTAGGTGTTAGCATGTCAGCAATGGCACGACAGGAGTCAGGGTCAGGTCGGATACCATCTGTGCACACCTGGAATCACAGAAACTTGAATTTCTGAGATGTCAGAGTGCATTTCTCCACATCGAGTTTGAAATCCGCCTTATCTAATAATGTCAACGTCTCAGTCAAATCTCGTAAGTGCTCATCAAACGTCCTGGAGTAGATAACCAAATCATCCAGGTACGCTAATGAGTGCCTTTCCAAAACTGGACTGAGGATAAAATTAATTGCCCTCTGAAATGATGAAGGCGCTGTCTTTAACCAGAAAGGCATCCGCTTGAATTGATAAGTATGAACCCCATCAGAGAAAGCGGTCTTCTCTCTCTCCAAGAGAGAAGGGAGCCGGTCGGCCGAGCGGACAGCACACTGGACTTGTGATTCTGTGGTCCTGGGTTCGATCACAGGCGCCGGCGAGAAACATTGGGCAGAGTTTCTTTCACCCTATGCCCCTGTTACCTAGCAGTAAAATAGGTACCTGGGTGTCAGTCAGCTGTCACGGGCTGCTTCCTGGGGGTGGAGGCCTGGTCGAGGACCGGGCCGCGGGGACACTAAACAGCCCCGAAATCATCTCAAGATAACCTCCGTCTCACCGCCTGGAATCACCAATACGCAGATTTGGCATCCAGAGTGGAAAAGTTCTTTGCTGCCCCAAACTGATCTATTATTTCCTGTATCCGTGGCAAAGGGTATACATCACCTTTAGTAATTTCATTGACCTTCCGGTAGTCAACACAAAACCTATAACTACCATCCGGTTTCCGTACCAGTACTACTGGCGACAACCATGGTGATGTACTAGGCTCTATCACATTCTGCCTCAACATCTTCTGACACTCATCCCTAATTACTTCCTTTGCCCGTTCCGGAAGCCTCCATTGACGAGTGTAAATAGGAGGATGATCACCTGTAGAAATAACATGTTCAATCCTATCCAGAAGCCCGATTTGATTTATTTATTTATTTATATATATACAAGAAGGTACATTGGGTTTGTGAGAATACATTGGATAGTACAGTATTTACACTCTTGTAAAGCCACTAGTACGCGCAGCGTTTCGGGCAGGTCCTTAATCTAACAGATAATTTTAAGTAGGTAATTTCTATCAGAATTGAATAAATGATAACAAATACATTGCAAGAGAAAAATGAGATGAGAGAGTGTTACGGCCCTCTCGGGACGCAACGGGGTTCTTACTCTGATGTTGTTAGAGGAAGATATATATCCGACCCCAAACCAGTAGAGGCTTTCAAGGGATGCGATCCGTGACGCAAGTAACTTAAAGGGTGAAGGGAAAGAAAGTTAAGAACTTAATATTATAATTATTACCATCACCGTTTAAATATATAAAATAAATGAGTGCTCAAGGGGGAGGGATATTAACACTTTACAAGGGGATTAATCCACAATCGATGTCTTCTGCTGAAGACGCTGGTGCCATAACTCTCGGTGCCGAGTCCTTGGTGCTTTATTCGTGGCCTCACAACGAATTATCCAAAAAAGTTGAGCCTACCCTGGCCACAGGTCAGCCAAAACACAGGTCCACTGGGGGCACCGTCGTGGAGGCCGTCAACCACACGTCCAGCTGGTCTGCTGGCAGGTACTGAGCCCCCAAGGCTGGTACGGCCACTCCACGAACGATATAAGGGGTACGCCCTAGACAGGAGTCTCGTGTGATATCACAAATCACCCTCCTGTCCTCAATACCCCAGTGGATGATCGTCTCCAACAGTCGGTCCCGGGTAAATCCTCTTACTGCCACTCCACTAGCAGGCTAACACACCACAGTGTTCTTCCGGGGGGACGACTTCACAACAGCTGCAGCAAACTTCCTTGTATGGAGACTGGCTGCCTCGGGTAGACTGACTCCACTTCCATCACAGTGGTCCCAGGTCGGCTCTGTAAACAGACACGTCATCAATGACTGGGACACACTAAAACACCTCACTTACGGGCTCGGGCACAAACACCTGACGTATCCAGTCCATAGATGGTGCTGTCGTCGGAGCACCACCTCACCAGAGGTCAGGAGCGGCTGTGTTGCGAGCTGCACAGGACTGGAAACTGGCCCTTGTGGCTGGTTCACCTTGTCCTCACCAGGTGTCGTCGTCCATTTGGCGGGGGTTTCGGGAGCTGACCCACAGATGGCGTGGTAGTTACTGCTCCGTGCTCGGACGCTGGATCCGGGTTCGTAACAGAGAGCTTAGTAAGTATATTAAAGCACATTGTTATATTAAAGCTCTGATTGATTACATTGACAGCTTGATTGGTAATTTAAACAAGATTAATAAACACCATACAACAGATTGGCAGCACATATAAGAAGACAGCAATGATCACAATGGTAAAGATGTACAAATTGGGAACATAAAGATTGGGAGATTGGGTAGCAATAGATACAGTGCAATTTTAAGGCAAAAGGTGAAAAACTATGAAGATGAAATTAGGTACTTTTTAGTATTGATTTTGAATGATGTAAAACTTGGACAGCTTTTCAATTCAATAGGGAGTGAGTTCCATAAACTGGGTGCTTTTATTTGCATAGAGTGTTTACATAGATTAAGTTTAACTCTGGGGATATCAAAGAGATATTTATTTCTGGTGTGGTGATAATGGGTCCTATTACATCTGTCCAGGGAGAGTTTCAGAGCATAGTTTGCATTTAAGAACAGTGTTTTGTAAATGTAGTTGACACAAGAGAATTTATGGAGTGAGATTATGTTTAGCATATTTAGGGAGTTAAACAAGGGGCTGAGTGTTGCCTGAAAGCAGAATTTGATATTATTCTGATAGCAGATTTTTGCTGGGTGATGATGGACTTGAGGTGGTTTGCAGTGGTTGAACCCCATGCACAGATACCATAGTTGAGATAGGGATAGATTAGTGCATAATATAGAGAGATGAGAGCAGAGTTAGGGACATAATATCTGATTTTGGAGAGTATACCAACTGTTTTAGAGACTTTCTTAGTTATGTGTAGTATGTGGGTACTGAAGTTGAGTCTCTTGTCTAGGAATAGGCCAAGAAACTTTCCATCATTTTTATTGCTAATGTTTACATTGTCTATCTGAAGCTGAATTGCATTTGTAGATTTGCTTCCAAATAAGATGTAGTAGGTCTTTTGTATGTTAAGTGTTAGTTTGTTGGTTGACATCCATAAATTGACTTTTTTTAGTTCATTATTAACAACATTATTTAGTGTATGTGGGTTGGGGTTGGAGTAGATGAGGGTAGTATCATCAGCAAACAAAATAGGTTTCAGAATGTTAGAGACATTAGGCAGATCATTGATGTATGTAAGAAATAGAAGAGGTCCCAAAATGCTGCCCTGTGGCACTCCTACGGTTATTGGTAGAGTGGGAGAGGTTATATTATTGATGGCTACACATTGGTGTCTATTACTAAGATAGGATTGGATATAGTCCAGTGCATGGCCTCGGATTCCATAATGATGGAGTTTACATAAGAGGTAATCGTGATTAACAGTATCAAAGGCCTTTCTCAGGTCAATGAAGAGTCCAATCGGTAACTCATTTTTGTCAAGAGCTGAGTAAATTATATCAAGGAGATTAATAATTGCATCGTTGGTACTCTTTTGGGAGCGGAAGCCAAACTGACAGGGACTAAAAATGTCAAATTTTACGAGATAGGAGTAGAGCTGTTTGTAGATAATTTTTTCAAATATTTTTGATAGTATGGGTAGGTTCGATATTGGTCTATAGTTGTTTATGTCTGCCGGATTACCTCCTTTATGAACTGGCGTTACTCTTGCTTTTTTAAGGATATCAGGGAAGGTATGACACTCAAGGGATTTGTTGAACAGCAGAGCTATAGGTGGCGCAAGGGCATGGGAGGCGCTCTTGTATACAATGGATGGGATTTCACTGATGTTCCCAGCTTTGTTTTTTAGTGAGTGTATGATGGACACAACATCTGTTGGGCTGACTGGTGAGAGGAGAAGAGAGTTTGGATAGCTGCCTGAGAGATATGTGTCTGAGTCTGTGGGATTTTACTTGCAAGGTTAGCACCAATCGATGAAAAGAAGCTATTAAATTCATTCGCCATTTCTAGGTCAGATGACGGTGTAAGGCCATCCTTAGAGAGTGTTATCTGGTTGTGGGAGTGTTGTTTAGTTCCTAGGATATTAGAGATGTTATTCCATGTGCTTTTCATATTGCCTTTTGCTTCTTTGAATCTAGTCTCATAATATGAAAGTTTAGCTTTTCTTATAATACTGGTAAGCACTGATGAGTACCTTTTAACTACTTCCTTTGTAACTAGGCCACTCCTAAATTTCTTTTCATATTCATGTTTTTTGTTGATTGATTTAATTATGCCACTTGTGAGCCACGGATTATTTTTTCTTTTATCAGTTACTTGTTTGGAAAGGAGGGGACAGTGAGTGTTGTAGAGGCTTAGGGTTTTGGAGAGAAAGAGGTTAGTTAATGAGTTTATATCCTATGTATTATTAAATTCAGATTCCCAGTTAATATTGTGAAGTGCATTAGAGAGATTGCCTAAAGCTGATTCACTGTGTAGCCTGAATGAGAGTATCTTGGTTTCTGGTGGTGTTGTGTCCATGTTTGCTATGAGGAAAGTAGGATAGTGGTCAGTTGTTCTGTCATAAATTACCCCAGATGTAAAGGAAGCTGTAATATTAGTCCATAGGTGATCCAGGGTAGTGGCAGATGTCTGAGTGACTCGGGTGGGCTTGGTGATTGTGGGGATTAGCATACAGGAGTGCATGCTGTTATGGAAATAGTCAACTTGAGGGTTGTTTTGAAGACCCAGGTCAATATTGAGATCACCTCCCAGAATGATGTGATTTTTGTTGAGATTGTTATTTATGATAAGATTCCTTACATTGTCAGAGAATAAAGCTATGTTGGTATTAGGAAATCTATAGATGGCACCGATAATCAGGGAGGATTTAAGGGATTTACTGGAGAACTTGGCAAAGGTATATTCACAATAGTCGTCTCTATCACTAATAACACTATTGCAGATGAAGGTATCTTGTTATATCTTGCTGTGCCACCACCTTTTTTATTAGGCCTGCAGTTATGAATGGCTTTATAACCAGTTAAATTGTAGAGTTGGGTATAGTCTTTACTTAGCCAAGTTTCCGTTAAAATGATGAATGATAATTTAGTACCTAGTGCTGTGAGTAGTGCATTTATATCATCAAAATGTTTACCAAGTGACCTAACATTTTGGTTGTAAACTGATAAGCAGGTCCTATTTAGGAGTTTGTTTTTTTTGCAAGATTTGCTGTGTAATACCTGCAATAATGATGATCAATGTGCTGATTTGTGTGGATATGAGACGGAAGATTTCGATCAGGATCAATATCAGTAAGCATATAGATACAATAATGTCACGATACAATAAGATAAGCAATTACAGGAACAGTTAAATACTAAAACTGCTGTAAATATAAAGTAATTATAGCAAAACACAATAATATAACAATACAATAAAAGCTTACAAAGTACTAAGTCTACTAAAATTAGAGAATAATTATAGCAAAACACAACAATAAATGCAAGTAAACAAAAGAATTGAAACAATTAGAGGTAGAATTAAGGTCACTAGATAGCCATGGAGGATACACAAGTTTGGTGGAGAGAACAAAAAATCAGTAGAGACTGTCAAGATGAATATATAAAAAATTTGACAAATGATAATTGTAAAGTAAAATAATCTTAAAGATAATAAATTTTATTTAGCTTAGTTTTTAACCTATAATTAGTATGAGCTTAATTAAGAGAACAAAATGAGATCAATAATTAATTTCAATAAATGACATAAATCAATACAATTAAATTTAAAATTTAAAAAGGATAGGGTAAGATTAGATTTAAGAGTAAATTTTACAATGATACTGAGGTAGATGCTTGCATAAGTGCATGGAGACTTGACGGATTATTTAGGAAATTATATGAATGAGAGAACATTAGGTAAAAGGTAAGGCAGAGACAGCACCTTGGACAAAGTTAGATTAAGTTAGGTTAGGCTCAGGCACTGAAAGAGTTATTTTAAGTACTGGCATTGGTCGGGTTCAGGTTTTCAGATATACCACAATCACTAAAGAAGGCCAGGAGTTGTTGGTCACACTTTATTTCATATCTTTTTCCTGCACTTTCCTTCTTTGCAATAATCGTTCCATTCCTAGTGTAGCACTGCTTGATAAGACCAGGGTTTAGTTTGCGAATTTGACGCAGCCTGAAGAGGAGGGATCCACGTTGCTTTGTAAGACACTCATTTATATAGAGGTTGGTTTTATGCTTAGCAGCTGATTGTATGAGGTCAAACTTAACAGAGGGATTTGCAAGTTTGATGAGCATTCTCCTACTGCTACGGGGACTGTTTTTATCTATCCTGATAGCTGATTTGATATCAACATTGACTTTGATCTTTGAATTAATTAGGGTGTGGGCTATGTTACAGCAATCCTCACCTTGTTGTTCATCAGGTAGATCAGTAGAGCTAATTATCAGGGAGTCATGAAGTTGTTGTTGCTCTTGGTCATCTTCGAAGCCGCCTGGTGAATCTGAAGGAGATTGATCTGTTTTTCCAGCTTTTGAAGGAGGTCACTTTGAGCTGAGTGGGTTTCCTCGGCCTGAATCTTATGTATTTGATCCAGTGCATCATTTGCAACAGTTTGTAAGTTGAGAATTTCTTGGTTGTTGTTCGTCGACGATTCAAGGAGGCGGTCTATGGTATGTTGTTGTCGGGTGACTGTGGCTTGGAGGGCTGAAATAGCTTCAGATTGCATTAGCACAAGGTTGTGCAGTTTCTGCAGCCATGGGTTACTTCTGAGAGGTTTGAAGTTTAGACAGGGAGCCATAGATTGAATGAATTCTAAAGCATGAGATTCGAGTTGAGTTGAAGGGGGGGAGTGAGGAGGGGGAGCGGATGCTGTGTTTACCAACATCGGCGAAGATTGCAGCGTTGCCAGTGTTCCATTCAGATCTCTAGGAGTAATGGATGCAGAGCGAGAGGCACCCCTACCTTGCTTGTTGCTATGTTTGGGCATATTTTCGGCGATAGATTCTTGGTAGTGTTGCTAGAGGTAGATACTTGGAGAATTATAGTGGGGATAGGCGTATAGTGAACACTTGGCAGAAGGGTCGTAGATAGGCAGGCGAAAATTGGTTAATTTTGGTTGATTACTGTTGAGGTTCGCTGTGAGTTATGGCATATTAAGTCTCCATGCACTTAACTCATGCTGGGCAGCAGTTAGGCCATGCAATGTTGAATGGAGACGAAATTAACACGAATTTTCTGCAGAAGTGCCGGTGCCACCCGCCAGCGTTTCCCGCCAATGTCCTCGTCTTGTCGATGTCGTCTTGTCGACCTCAATTGATCGTCTTCTGTTGCAAACAGTCTAGGGAATTTACGTAAAATCCCTCTCAAAAGTTTCCTATCTGACTGTTGCATATGTTGCAAGTCCAGAGCTGAGATTAACGTATCCACTTCATGAGTATTTCTACTTTTACCTGTCTCGGTCTTGTATTTCCCCTGTTTAATACTATCTGTAACATTAAGTGGACTACATTGTGCTGTGGTGGCTGGCATCTCCTCCTGGCTTTGATACTGAAAAATTCCTGTATTCTCTACAATTGTAGCCTGAGACAACCTATCACCTGCCCTGAAACGATAGGTTTTGTGCGAGAGATTGACAACTGGAATAAGGGCACCTTTATCAAGCACTGTGATCAAATGATGAGGGATTAACAACCTGTCACATCTCCCAGCCACCTGAAAGGTGGTACCTGGTGCAATGTGGCGTCCCACTGATACTTTAGTAAATTTAACTGAATGTGGTGGGCAACATTGTTTCACCAAGGCATGTAACCCACATGATTTCTTATCTGTGTCTGAACAACAACTTAGGGTAGTGAATGTTGTACTTCTGTTTCTTACTAATGGAAGCAACCACTGGCAGATGATCTACCATTTTAATGGGATAAACTACCTGGCCCAACTTCAATCTGCACTTCCTTGCTAACCCGTCCCAGAAAATCCATTCCAAATAAAATCTGGCCAAGGAATGCAAGATTCTCGACAATCGTGCAATTGTGTGCGTAAGATTCTCCATTACCCACTTCAAAACTGAGTGTAGCCTGGCCCAAGATATTAATATAATGACCATTAACTGCTGTTAAATGTTTCCCGCAACGATTAAGGCGTGCAACTTTAGATTTGCTGAAGGCTGACTTTTTAATGAGAGTTGCTTGAATCCGGTGTCCACAAAAACTGTCAATCTCACACCTTCCACCTTCATCTTAAACGTAGGTCTACCAGCCAACGCACTGACCAGTTTTGGGTCACCCCTGACCCGTGTGCTCGTGCACACATACCTGTAATGGCCTCGGCTTTGACACCTCCAACAAATTTCATCACAAATTTTACGTGTCCCAGAAGCCCGCTGGCTACCTTCCCCAGCAACTTTTGTAGAGGCGACACTAGGAATAGGGGTAGGGGGGACAGAGGGGTGGAGGGGAGAGAGAGGTTATCTTGAGATGATTTCGGGGCTTTTTAGTGTCCCCGCGGCCCAGTCCTCGACCAGGCCTCCACCCCCAGGAAGCAGCCCGTGACAGCTGACTAACACCCAGGTACCTATTTTACTGTTAGGTAACAGGGGCATAGGGTGAAAGAAACTCTGCCCATTGTTTCTCGCCGGCGCCTGGGATCGAACCCAGGACCACAGGATCACAAGTCCCGCGTGCTGTCCGCTCGGCCGACTGGCTCCCTCGGGTGTAGGGTGTTGCAAACAGAGTGGTAGAGAGTTGGAACTAGCTACATGAGAAGGTGGTGGAGGCCAAAACTGTCAGTAGTTTCAAAGCGTTATATGAGAGTGCTGGGAAGATGGGACAACACAAGCGTAACTCTCATCCCATAACTGCATTTAGGCAATTACACTTAGGTAATTACATGGGACAATGCACTTGTTGCAGTAGTAATATATTTAAATTATATAGAAACTCAATAATCCAGATCTTTGACTTATCAAGTCAACTTTGACATTAATAGCAGCAACAGCCTGACCCAAGGATACAAATAAATTGTCTCCCATTCATGGCAGCCAAGACAAAATGCTTCCAGAACTAAGACACCCTTACCAGGGAACAGCTCAATATAAACAGGAAACTTGAGTTTCATTTACATGGTAATAGGTCCACCTGGGGATCTCAGAAGGATTTGTACATCTAAAGAATGAAAACGAGAAAGACCATCGATGAAGCATTTGACTCACAATGTAAAAAAAATAAAAACAAAATCGTTAAATGTAATGAAACACCATTTACTGGGTGAGACCCGGAGGCTCCCTGGAGCTTATCCAGGCTGATATGCATATATTAAACTTTGGCACCAGTCATTTTGAATGGAGTTCTTAGGCCTACCAGGGGGACCACGAGCCAGAACCTGGCCCCCTCAGAGAGGCACTAGGAGCAATGCCCTATAGAAATGCACATGTGATTTGGAGCATTTTATGTCTGCCATCGACCGGGTCAGGCACCCAGAAAGGCAAGCATCCCAAAACAAACCCCTATTCTGGTCGAAACCACTACCAAAAGTCAAACAAGTGGACAGAAATCCCCAAAGAAATACAAGCAAACGAGCATGACATCACCACGTTGCCGCGTCACAGTCTGTGCAGCTCCTCCCTCCCCGGGAAAGAGGGAGCACCAGACCCCTCGTGCCTGCCACCCAAAACCTCAGTTCTGAGACTGGATATCAAAACATGCAAAAACCGCCGACTGGAGGGAGGGAGGGAGGGAGGGATGGTTGCCGGGGAGCCTCTGGGTCTCACCCAGAAAATGGTGTTTCATTACATTCAATGCTGGTATTCTGGGGAGAGCCCCTATAGCTCTCCAGAGCTACTGATCAAAAGACAAAAACAAGAGGGAATTACCCGAGAGGTAGTCAATGCTCGCTCCTCAACGCGAAGTCGAGACAACTCGCTGCAACCGCCGGCCTTAAAGCGAAACAGGCCCAACTGGGCCCAGGAACATTCACCAGGTAATGCACAGCCAGGACCCTGTTTGACTGCCAAAAACCCCGTGCCCGAATGTCAGCCCAAGACATGTTACTGAAGATGGCAGCAAGAGCAGGAAATTTACGAACATTGTGGGCACAGGGATAGATGACAGGCTGGCTGAACCAAATAACCCTGTGATCGACCTGGGAAACCCTAACCCTGGAGCAGGGAAGAAGGGAAACCGGATCAACCCAAAGTGCATTCCCGACCACAGAGGCTGTGGTGCGCAAATAACTGCAAAGATCCGCAACCGGACACAACACATGATGCATCCCCGGCCTGACCAAAGAAGCATTAACAACCCAAGGAACCCTCTGGAAAGCAGCCATCTCATTCTTCGCCAGGAAAAAAGGAGATGGCTGCAACCGAATACACCTATCACTAGGGCCAAACGAGCAGAAACCCCTGCACTGGAGGAGAGCATGAATCTCCCCGACCCGACCCCCAGAGACCAATGACAAGAAAAGATTATTAAAGACAATCCGAACCAAAGGGGCTACAACAAACCGAGGAGAAGAGAGATAAGAGAGAACCCTGTCCAAAGACCAGGAGGGCTCACGCAGTGTATGAGCAGGCTGGAGGTGAAACAACGCCCAAGACAGCTTGCGAAACGGCGCAGAACAACATCAATGCCGAAAGCATGCTACAGCGGCTCCGCCAACGCCGCACGATACAAGGTGACAGTATTCTGCATAAGATGACGGTCCTGAAACAATGACAAGAGAAAGGACAAGACTTCTCATTCCGAAACATCATACTGCCACCGAGACGAAGCACACAGATGGGACACCATCAACAAGGACACCTGATCACCATACAAATGGTGATAGACCCCGAGTCAAAAATACCAGACGCGAAGACTCAAGGAGAAGATCGAACCAGCCACGTAACGGACCGGATCGATCATCTGATAGAGGAGACGCGGAAAAAACCCTGGATTCGGACACTGAGCAAGCAGCGCCTGCAACCAAGGCTGGGCCAGCCACCAAGGAGCCAGGAGGACTACTCTCCCCTGGTAAGTCTCTAAGAGAGCTAAGACCTGGAGTAACAGCGGAACCGGCGGGAAAAAGGTACAGGTAACCCCACCTCGACCAGTCCTGCCGAAAAGCATCAATCCCGACGAATTTGCACTCGGAAAAGGGCGCCCCATATATTGGGACATGCCACGACCACGCCGATACAAAGAGGTTCACTTCCGGGAGCCCATATGTCCAGCAGAGCCAACTGAATGCGTCGGTGTCGAACGTCCATTTCGAGGACAGGAGAATGAACCGAGACAGGCTATCAGCCGCCAGGATGGCCTGTCTCGGTTCATTCCTCCGGTTCGGTGGGTGTCCAAAAACTCCCTGAATGTGAATGGCCTGGAGAGACAAACCCCCAAGAACTCAGCAGACGAGTCACCTAAAGCGACCAGCCCCAAAGAGCCAAGGACTGCATCGAACCCCCTCGGTTCAAGCAATGAACCACCGGGAATCAGTTTGAATGAAGCTGGATCGTTGATCCGCGAGCAACCTGAATCCTCCAAAGCGTCCTCCACACCTCCGCGAACTTCTGCACCGTGCTGTGGGACCGACAGAAAGATGGACCCCGCGCCCCTGGCCGGCCTGGTTAGCACTAGTCACAAAGCCCCAACCAAGAGAATATGCATCCGTGACCACATCGAACAACGGCTCGGGTAGGCACCAATGCACTGAACCCTGAAAAATCTGAAGAGGAAACTAGCGAAGATGTAGCCGCTGCAAGGCCCTTGGAGGCCAAACCCAGCGGTCGCGAGACGAAGCCTAAACCGACCCAGCGGGTAGACCATCATGGGAAAGTCTCTAGCACAAACCCTCGAGCATTCGCTGAGTGACCCAGGAGCGCTCCTAGAAACAAGAGAAGGCGGGAGCTCAGCTGAAACAGAGAATCTGAAGAAAGAGACAAGGAAGCGGTTAAAGAGTTCCACACAAGACCCTATTAAGTCCAAACCAGAGAAGAAACCAGAGGGGACTTCCTCCAGTTCACCAGGAACCCGAACCCAGCAAGCTGGGAAAGAACCAAATCCCTGGCGAGCAGACACGTGGACTGGCTGGGAGCTCAGACCGGCCAGTAGGTGAGGTAGACCAGAACCCGAACCCCAAAGAGACGCAGATGGGCCACCCCGACCCAGTTAAGGTGTGTGAAAATGCGAGATGCCAGGTTCAACCTGAACGGGAGACAATGAAATTGGTAATGGAGACGCCCACAATAAAACCAAGCCAGTCCCTGAACCCCAGATGAATGGGGACATGCCAATACGTGTCCCAGAGGTCCAGGGGACACCATCCAATGTGGGGAGGTGAGGAGCAAGGTGTAGGATTAATGGAGGGCGTAGGGTGAGTAACAGGTAGGGTTGGTTGGATGGGGTGGGGGGATAGGGGAGAGGGTGAAAATAGGTCGAGGGAGGGTTGTGGAGGGGGGGTTGTAAACAGGGGATTGTGAGGTCGGGGGTTGTAAGGATGGGGGTTGAGAGGGAAATGTAGTTTTCCACAATTCCAATAACGCATCGACAAGGGTTTGGGTGGTATTTGGCTGGGGTTGGTATGAGTCTGCCAGGGATTGGGGTGGACATGGGTTGGCCTGGAGGTGAGGATGGGGAACAGAGTTGTAGGTAGGGAGGGTTTGAGGTTGAGGGTAGTAGGCAGGCAGGGGAGCCTGGGTAAGGAGGGTTTGAGGTTGAGGGTAGTAGGCAGGGAGGGGAGCCTGGGTAGGGAGGGTTTGAGGTTGAGGGTAGTAGGCAGGGAGGGGAGCCTGGGTAAGGAGGGTTTGAGGTTGAGGGTAGTAGGCAGGGAGGGGAGCCTGGGTAGGGAGGGTTTGAGGTTGAGGGTAGTAGGCAGGGAGGGGAGCCTGGGCAGGGAGTTGTTGTTGTTGTTGAGTTAGGGGCGACGACGATCGTGGGATACCTGGTTGATGGGGTTCTGTGAGTTCTTCTACTCCCCAAGCCCGGCCCGAGGCCAGGCTCGACTTGTGAGAGTTTGGTCCACCAGGCTGTTGCTTGGAGCGGCCCGCAGGGCCACGTACCCACCACAGCCCGGCTGATCCGGAACTTCTCTTAGAAAACCGTCCAGTTTTCTCTTGAAGATGTCCACGGTTGTTCCGGCAATATTTCTTATGCTCGCTGGGAGGACGTTGAACAACCGCGGACCCCTGATGTTTATACAGTGCTCTCTGATTGTGCCTATGGCACCTCTGCTCTTCACTGGTTCAATCTTGCATTTTCTTCCATATCGTTCACTCCAGTACGTTGTTATTTTACTGTGTAGATTTGGGACCTGACCCTCCAGTATTTTCCATGTGTATATTATTTGGTATCTCTCTCGTCTCCTTTCTAGAGAGTACATTTGGAGAGCTTTGAGACGATCCCAATAATTTAGGTATTTTATCTCGTCTATGCGTGCCGTATATGTTCTCTGTATTCCCTGATCTCTGTATTCCCTTGTATTCCTCTCTCTGTATTCCCTGTTCTCTGATCGCATGTGCCCCGGCGTACCCGTGAAGGGTGAATCGCGAAGCCAGGAAAGGCGAAACGCCAAGCCAAAACGCGAAACGAGTGACGCCAAGCACTAGAAACTAATATGTCACACGGCAAAGAAACGCACAAAGGGAGAGGCAGAAGCACATAATATAACAGGGCAAACAAACAGCCAGAAGGCACACAGCATGTCATAGAGCAAATACACAGGAATTCAGAGCACATACTTGCCCAGGAACCTGGCCCGCGGAAACCGTACATTGAACGCCTCACAGAGCACCCATTGCCAAGGGTCTCGTCCATCCACCGGGGACGCCATAACATCCGGAACCGGCGCAACAAAAACCTGCAAACAGGGTATCCCAGATGGTAATACTCATGAGGCGAGAAGTCGCTACTCGCCCCCACAGGAAGGGAACTTGCCCCCCATGAAAGAACTCCGGTCCGTCAGACAGCAGTAACTCGGCAGTTTCCGACCACAGACCCGGCGACATCACAGACACCGGCAACACGTCCCCCAAGGCCCCAACATGCACCCGCACCACAGGGAAACCCGCGGCTCCGGGCACACCACCAGACGACAGCAGGGAACCCGGACGGTGCGCATCCTTCCGTAACGTTACCACCAGGCCACGCTCAGCACCAGAGTCCACACCATCCCTGGCAGCGGAAGCCACCACCCCCCACTGTGGAGAGTCTCCCGGTGGAGAAAGAACCGAAGGCACACCCGAGACACAGGCACCAGCACCAGCAGGCACATGGACCTCCGCCACCACGAACTGCGGAGACATCTCTGTATCCGTATCCACACCGTCAACACCCGAAGACCCACAGTCACTGAAGTCACCAACATCGGCCTAGGCAGAAGACGAACGCCGGGAACGATTGGGCACCGGCCGGATATCGTCAGAGCCAGAAGCAGACCCAGAAACACGGGTACCACGAGCCGGATGACGCCCGACACAGAACGGCAGCAGCCTCTACCACAGGGGGAACCGGGCCACACACAGCAGGAGGCTCCGTAGCCACCCCAGCACCCAGCACATCCGGGACCCGAGTCACGGACACAGGGCCAGGCGCAGCATCCGAAGACGAGGGAGAAGACAGCGACGTCACACAGGGAGCACCAGGAAGGCCCATGGGAGCAGCTTGGACAGCGATAGGATCAGGCAGACCAATTGACGGTACCGCAATACCCGGAGGAGGGTCGGCAACAACCGGAGGAATGTCAGGCGTCGCCGGGGGAGCTGCAGCAGCAAACGGAACACGCACCTCCTCATCATCACCGGAGACTGCCTCCAGAGGGAGCAGCAGGAAATCCTCTTCTCGGAACAAGTTGACAGGAGCAGCTGGGGCCTCAGAGCACCCGGCAGCCTGATGCCCCAACTGGCCACACCGGAAACAGGTATGAGGCTGCCGGGCATAATACACTCAGACGTAGTATCCCATAAGCCGGACAGAAGAAGGTATATCCGACCGCAGGCGCATCCCCAACGGGCGAATGTTCGTTCGCCTCCCAGCATACCGCCCCGAGGAGAGCGTGTTCACCCACACGCTGACAACAGTACCAAACCCCCCGAAGTAACGCCGGAGGAGGTCTTCAGGGAACTCCAGGGGCACACCATGGACACTGACATAAGTCAGGGCACCACTGCAATCCGAAATCGCCACAGAGCCGGCATCATCCGGCAACGGCAACGTATGCCCTTTGTACCGACGGTGGAAGTCCCGGTACTCCTCCTCCCTCACGAACTTAATAACAACCCGATGGGCCATAACAAGCTCCACACCGTAGATAGCCTCCACCGGGATACGAAGCATGTCGCACATCACCATCTCGATGGTCGTATAATCAGCCTTACAAGTGAACTCCAGGCCCACGGAATTCACACGGACAACAGGAGGAAGATGGCCCCCTTGTCAGAACCGCCACGTCAACACGCAGCCAGGCAGGCAACAAAACTGGGAGGGCAGAGACGCCCACACCACCTGGCGACCAAAACGGCAAACAATCCCAACAGCCACGGAGGGTTGGTAAACGTCCTCACTCCACGGCGGCTGCTAGCTGTCGACCCTGGGCAGGGAGAGGTGCATGGGTAAGGATGGGGTATTGGGGAGGGTGCGTCTGCATACGTTGTCCATTCATTGATAAAAACCTTTTTCATCCCAAAACGTAACTTCAAGACCCGTCGGCGGATCAGGGTGAAATTTTAACACACCATTTGACTCCATAAATAACCTCTAGTAAAAACACAAAACGTTTCCTAACCTCAATCCTTGGAAAAATGCTCAATGTTCAACCTGGAATTACCATTTATCGCCACCTTTTCTAATAGATTTCTCCAGCCCCAGTGAACCTAAATCACCACGCCCATTAACAAGGCGGTGACAGATGTCGGCGTGATGTGTGCCCTTCTGGCTGTTTGTTTGCCCTGTTCTATTATGTGCTTCTGCCTCTCCCCTTTGTGCGTAGCTTTGCCGTGTGGCATATTAGTTTCTAGTGCTTGGCGTTACTCGTTTCGCGTTTTGGCTTAGCATTTCGCCTTTCCTGGCTTTGCGATTCACCCTTCACGGGTACGCCGGGGCGCATCCGATCCCACGATTGTCGTCGCCCCTAACTCAACAACAACAAACACAGATGTCGGCGGCAGAATCTCGCTGACTACGCTCCCCCCAGTGAATGGAATCTTTGTGTCTTATTATCCTCGTCTCCACTTCGTAAGGTAATATGCGGACAGATATAAATACGCAACTGGCATCCACTACCATTTATCACTTGTGAAAACAAAACACTGTATTCGATGTTGAATAAAATACATGCGCCAATATAAACCACAAAATAAAAGGTTATATTAATTATTAAATGTCCGAAAATACTAGAATGAACTTGATAAACGGTAAATATTTGACTATATATATTTGACACCCGAAGTTGACTGGTATCGCAATTATAAAAAGAATTAAAGTAAGAATTTCTTGTCTCTAAATGCAAGTCCAATGTAAATCTTAAAAAAATTGATAATTACCAAATTCTTGAACAAAATATTCTGAAAACTGTACAGTTAATATTTTCGTGAAGGAACTACACAGAATTTACTGTAAAAGAAATTAGTATGAACTCTATTTTAATTCAACAAACTAGTCGAAGTTTGTTGAATTCAGCCGAACAAGTCTATGTGGGTGGGGATGAGGACAGGTTGACTAGTTTAGCAGTTACCAGGGTGGATGTAATTAAACAATTAGAGAAACTAAAACCAAACAAATCCCCAGGGCCGGATGAAGTGTATGCCAGGGTGCTTAAAGAATGCAAAGAGGAGCTTTCAGAGCCACTGTCTACCATATTTAATAAATCAATAGAGTCAGGCAGAGTGCCAGAGTCATGGAAGGTAGCTAATGTGGTACCAATTTTTAAGAAAGAAGATAGATCACTTGCGTCAAACTATCGGCCAATTAGCCTAACGTCAATTGTGGGAAAGCTACTTGAATCAATAATTGCATATACAATTCGTCTCCATCTTGAAAAACATAAATTAATAAATGAGTCGCAACATGGTTTTACAAATGGCCGTTCATGTTTAACAAATTTGCTAACTTTTTATTCCAGCATAGTTGAGGCAGTTGATAGTGGTAAGGATTGTGATGTTGTGTACCTTGACTTTGGCAAAGCTTTTGATACATTGCCACATGAAAGACTAATTAAAAAATAGAAGCTCATGGTATTGGGGTGCTATATTAACTTGGATTAGGGTTTGGCTATTCCAAAGGAAACAGAGAGTTAGTATAAATGGGGTTAAGTCAGAGTGGGATAATGTTGTTAGTGGAGTACCTCAGGGCTCTGTCCTGGGACCTCTGTTGTTTATAATATATATAAATGATTTAGATTCAGGTTTGAGTAGCAACATTTGCAAATTTGCCGATGATACGAAAATCGGTAGGGAAATTAATTCGGAGGAGGACTCACTATCACTTCAAGTTGATCTAGATAGGGTTTTGAAATGGTCAAATGATTGGTAAATGCAGTTTAATGCTGATAAATGTAAAGTTCTGAGGCTAGGTAATGATGATAGAGTTACAAGATACGAGCTAGATGGTGTTGAGATTGCGAAGTCGGATTGCGAAAGGGATCTGGGAGTCATGATTAGTAAGAATTTAAAACAAAAGGATCAATGCATGAATGTTCGTAATAAGGCGAATAGGACACTGGGATTTATTAATCGAAGCGTTAGTAACAAGACACCTGGTGTGGTTCTTAAGCTATATCTTGCTCTGGTTAGGCCCCATTTAGATTATGCAGTTCAGTTTTGGTCGCTGTATTATAGAATGGATATAAATTCACTTGAACGTGTCCAACGTAGGATGACTAAGTTAATTCCCCAAATTAGAAATCTTTCATATGAAGAAAGATTAACAAAGCTTAAGTTGCATTCACTGGAAAGGCGAAGAGTTAGGGGTGACATGATAGAGGTTTACAAGTGGATGAATGGACATAACAGGGGGGATATTAATAGGGTATTAAAAATATCAACACAAGACAGAACACGAAACAATGGGTATAAATTGGATAAGTTTAGATTTAGGAAAGACTTGGGTAAATACTGGTTCAGTAACAGGGTTGTTGATTTGTGGAACCAATTGCCGCGTAACGTGGTGGAGGTGGTGTTCCTGGATTGTTTCAAGCGCGGGTTGAACAAGTATATGAGTGGGATTGGGTGGTTATAGAATAGGAGCTGCCTCGTATGGGCCAATAGGCCTTCTGCAGTTACCATTGTTCTTATGTTCTTAAGTCTTGTTGACCAGCGCACAATTAATACAACACTTTACATTAACTGAATTTTTCAACGATTCTTTAATTCATAGGCGCACTAGGGACCGATGGCGTTATCGTAACTTTAATACTGGCGATATTTAAATCTTCAACAATTATTTAATTCTTAAAGCCCGAAGCTACAACGGCGCTCGGAAATAATGAATTGTTTAATTAGTAATACAAAATTAATGTTAAATTTCTTATTTACGTTACTGAATGAACTCGTTATTAACATAGTAAACGCTTGTTCACCGCCAGTCGCGTTGTAGAATACTGAGAAATTAACACTGATAACTGCACCGCTCTCAACCAGAGTCGCGCTGATTCTTAATTAAAAATTTGTAATTATTCTCCCAAAATTATAAATTAAATACTGGCGCGTAGTTGACTTGTTACTTTAACCGAATATAACACTCGCTAGACACTTGGACACTTTGTTGAGGGCAAACAATTACAGACCGCTTCCTGGGCGCTGAGTAAAGCTGCTAGAAAAAAGTCAGTCTCAACGCTAATTCGCTTAAATGACCAAAACTCGACTTTTGGTCTCTCAAAGCTCTAACTCGAATGACTTTAATGGCACACGTGAATTAACACTGACGACCCGTTGGGCGTAGGGCTAGACACAAAACTGGATTTTATTCCAAAAACTGAGATTTTCCAATCGACTTAGACGAATTTTCACCACAAAAATTTTTCCGATTTTCACTAAGTCTTTCACTGATTTCACTTCATTGCATTTCACTTCACTTGAAAACAGTAAAACCACTCACCTTAGCAATTCTCACAGATAATTATTAATTAATTAATTAATTCTTAATTAATTCTCACAGAGAATTAATACTGCGCAACACGGAAACAAAAACTCCGGACTTCCTTATAATATCATGTAAAAAAAAATACTTACAAAATAACAACTTATTTACGAGAATTACTTAAACACGGGGGAACACTTAACTAACAAGGGGATTACTTAACTTGAAGGGGAACTTAATATACAGGGAACTTAATTTAGTACTTAAGGAAAACTAGATTTAAACTATAACCGTTTCCCGGCCCACCCTGTCGCTTTTCCGAGCCTAGGTAACCTAGGTAACCATCTACCTAGATTTCAACAGTGCAAAAAAATCCCTGCCTTCGCGGTCAACGGTTAGACTAGCGGAACAACCGACGAATCTACTGTCCGACACCACCGTAATTCCGTTGCTAGAGAATCTACTAGGCCATCCCTCAGTGAACTCTTGTCACCTTCATGGCTTTACTGTAAAATCTAGCAATTGGGTCTCCTAACACGCCCTCGGGGATAATAATAGCGTCCTAAGTACTTCCCCGCCCCGACAATTCGAAAACTAGAATTGTTGCTGTGAAAAACCCACGCAGCACCTTTGTCCGTAGTTGCAGAGGGTCGAGTAACTAGTACCCTTTCCAACTAACTAAGGCGGCCACTACTCTTAACTGCCTACTTAGCGCTTACACTTAAACTACCAGCCCTTCACGACACTAGAATCGCCTACTCTATGCAAATCTCACTACATAAGATTCCTGTCGACCTCTAGCTCGTTGCACCCGACTGAACTCTCACCACACAGCATAACCAAACGGACAGAGGCGTGAGGCTTCAATAATCAAGAAATTATTGAAACACCGCTGCTACCATTGTAATAACCCTTACTTTAGTCTCTCTGCTCTACCCTTACCCTTCACTTACCCCAGCTTAACACTGCTACAGCTCAGTATGATCCCTCACTGAGCTGCCACGAATATAAGTGGAATATTAAATGAGGACGACACAACATGAATAGGGGTTACTAATTTATAACTAATAATTAAATTCTTATTAAACTCTGCCACCACCTTCCCATTAACATAAATGAATGTGTCTAAATTATTGTTTCCCCAGGAAGGAAGAGAACCAATAATCATGGAACTCAAAGGGGCAAGTAATCTTGGAAACTGATTGGATAATTAAATAGGTAATCTGTATTGACTGAGGATCCAAAGGCTTCCAATACCACCCGAGAATATCCCCTATAAAATGACTCACACAGCATTAAAAAAAGGGGGAACAGATAACTAAACACAATTACATTAAAACACTTTATTATTTTAAAACACGTATTGAAATCAAATTGAAAATTATATCCTACTTTGATAAGACATCCTACGAGGCAAATTGAATTCGAGGTGCATTTACTTGATGTACCAAAACTCAGACAGACATTACCTTAATCCTTCAACCTCGGCCAAGATGTTGAGTGGCTTTCCTCCAGGTCAAGACGACCTGTACCCCAGTAAGCCCCAAGACACACTGACTTTAATATTCTTAACTACCCCTGGGGGACCTAAGGTTTTCCTCTGGGGCTTGGCTCCAACTAGGAGCACCAATCAATTCAAAGCAAAGTTGGAATATTCTGAGGCTGGGCCAATGGCATGGACAGGCCCTACCCTGGGGGACTCGCCTCCACAGGCCTCCATGGCTCAACCAATCCGTACAGAGCCTCACTCTTAGGCCAGCCAAACTCTGACTTAGCCCCGCCCCTAGGCCTCCTTGGTGACATAGGCCTGTCCTGACAGTTATGTTTTACTCCCGTAGAATCATGAACCGTTCCCACGCTACACAGGAAACAACAGCCGTTATATGGCTCCCAGCTCCCTCACCCGAAACTTGAGAATTACGGTAATTCGTCACTGGTCCTATCTATCAAATGGTTAGTGGCGAAAGCAGGAGGAGAGGGGAGGCGAACGAGGGAAGGGAAGAGGAAGGGGAAGAGGGAAGGGGAAAAAAGCGAAGAGGAAGGGGGAAGGAGCTATGGTCTGCCCATACCATTACAATGGACTTGAGGTGGTTTGTAGTGATTGAACCCCATGCACAGATGCCATAATTAAGATAGGGATAGATAGGTGCATAATATAGTGAGATAAGAGCAGAGTTAGGTACATAATATCTGATTTTGGAGAGTATACCAACTCTTTTAGAGACTTTCTTAGTTATGTGTTGTATGTGGGTGCTGAAGTTGAGTTTCTTGTCTAGAAATAGGCCAAGAAACTTTTCATAATATTTATTACTAATGTTAACATTGCCTATCTGAAGCTGAATTGCATTAGTTGATTTGTTTCCAAATAAGATGTAGTAGGTCATTTCTATGTTAAGTGTTAGTTCATTGGTTGACATCCATAAGTGGACTTTTTTAGTTCATTATTAACAACATTATTTAGTGTGTGTGGGTTGGGGTTTGAGTAGATGAGGGTAGTATCATCAGCAAACAATATAGGTTTATGAATGTTAGAGACATTAGGCAGATCATTGATGTATATAAGAAATAGGAGAGGTCTCAAGGTGCTGCCCTGTGGCACTCCAATGGTTATTGGTAGAGTGGGAGAGGTTATATCATTGATGGCTACACATTGGTGTCTATCACTAAGATAAGATTGGATATAGTCCACAGCATGACCTAGGATTCCATAATGATGGAGTTTACACAAGAGGTAATTGTGAATAACAGTATCAAAGGCCTTTCTCAGGTCAATGAAAGGTCCAATCGGATTGACTTTACAATTCAGAGTTTAAAATATATAGGGTACACAAGAGAGGATGTGCATTGACTTAATATCTATCATATTCAGATATTTGAGTAAGGGGTACCGAGTGCTGTCTGGGGCCAGAATTAGATATTGTTCTAATAGAAGCTTTGTGTTGGGTAATTTGAGGACGTAAATGATTTTGGGTAGTAGAACCCCAAGCACAAATACCATAGTTGAGATAAGGATAGATGAGAGAGTAATAGAGCATCACCAGGGCAGGGCGAGGTACATAATATCTGATCTTAGAAAGAATGCCAACAGTTTTAGAAACTTTTTTTGCTATATTTAGAATGTGTCCCTGGAAATTCAGCTTGTTATCGATGAGGACACCAAGGAATTTACCATCAACTTTACTACTGATTTGTATATTGTTTATTCTTAGAATAATTTAATTTGAGGATTTATTACCAAACAAAATATAGAAAGTTTTGTCAATGTTAAGGGTGAGTTTGTTGGCAGTTAGCTAAAGATGGACTTTATTTAGTTCAGTAGTCACAGAGACATTTAGAGCAGGAGGGTCAGGACTGGAGAAAATGATAATTATGTCATCAGCAAATAAGACTGGTTTGAGGTGTTGAGAGGCCTTTGGAAGGTCATTAATGTAGATGAAAAAGAGGAGATGGCCAAGTATGCTGCCCTGTGGAACACCAATGTTTATGAAAAGTGTAGGAGAAACATCTCTAACATTATTAAACCTATATTGTTTGCTGATGATACTACCCTAATTTGCTCAGACCCCAAACCACACGTATTAAATAATGTTGTGAATAATGAATTAAAAAAGTTCACTTATGTATGTCAACTAGCAAACTCACTAAACATAGAAACGACCTGCTCCATCTTATTTGGGAGCAAAGCAACAAAAACAATTCAGCTTTAGGTAGACAATGTTAACATCAGCAATAAAAATAATGGAAAGTTTTTTGGCCTATACCGAGACAAGAGACTCAACTTCTGCACCCACATACAACACATAACTAAGAAAGTCTCTAAAACAATTGGTATACTCTCTAAAATCAGATATTATGTACCTAAGTCTTCTCCCCCTCGCACTATATTATGCACTTATCTATCCCTATCTTACTTATGGTATCTGTGAATGGGGTTCAACCACTGCAAAACACCTTTCTCTCAAGCAGTCTTCATTGACCTAGCTGCAGCTTTTGATACAGCAAACAGGGAAATCATACTAGAACAGCTTGCTGAGCTGGGAATACAAGGACAGTTTCTGAAATGGATAAAGGGCTATTTGTCTAATCGAACAGCATATGTTTTGTTTAATGGTGTTAAAAGCACACTGAGCAAACATTTTGAACTGGGAACTCCAAAAGGAAGGGTCCTCAGCACCTTGTTGTTCAATGTTCTGATGCACAAACTTATTAAAGATCTTCCAACAAATAATGAAGACACTGTCATTTGTTATGCTGATGATATATGTTTACAGGCTGCCACCGAGCCTAGAATGCTTTTGCTACTAGAGCTGAGGAATGTGGCCTCCTTATTTCTGTACAGAAAACTCGTGCCCTCATTCCATGTGATATTCCACCACCCAATTATCATATAGCTAATGATGTGGACATTGGGTTTGCTCGGTAAAGAGTTTAACAGCGTGTTTATTCAGATATTAAATAAGGTAGGACTGAGGACATCACACTGTAGAGTGCCTAGTTCGAAGTCTCTTGTTACACTCCTATGCCCCTGGAAAAATACAGATGACTTCCTGTTGGATAAGTAATCTCTGATCCAACAAGGAAGCCGACCACCAATATTCATTCTCACAAGCTCACTCAAGATAACATGTCGGTTTGCAGGTAATGAAAATTCCCATAGATACTAATAACCGAGTCTAAGGTGGGAAGAAATTAATAATGCATGTGAAAAAAGGCTACGTATTGATAATAGAGTTACATGATATGAGCTAGATGGTGTTAAGATTGTGAAAGGGATCTGGGGGTTATGAATAGTAAGAATTTAAAACCTAAAATCAATGCATAAATGTTTGTAATAAGGCAAATAGGACACTGAGACTTATTTTTCGAAGCGATAGTAATAATACACCTGGTGTTGTTCTTCAACTATATCTTGCTCTTGTTAGGCAACCATTTATATTATGGAGTTCATTTTTGGTCCCCATCCCACAGAATATATATAAATTCACTAGAAAGCGTCCAGCGTTGGATGATAAAGTTAATCCAGCAAATTAGAAACCTGTCATAATGACAATGCTTATTTGATTTATCTAGAAAGGCGAAGAATTAGGAGTGACAAGATAGAGGTGCACAAGTGGATGAGTGGGCATAACAACCTCTATCCTTTTGAGATGTACTTACTGTTCTCATTACATTTACTTTCATAACCTAGATCTTATGAAACCTAATTGAGATATTAATGAATATTATGCCAGTATATGGCAGTAAAAATAATATACGTATCTACATGTTTTATTACTGATCGAGTGAATTTTGTCAATGCCTTAGATTGTTTTATATATTATTTATTGATCAAAACATATTATACAAAATAAAAAAAAGTAATTAATTCTTTTCTTTTACTTTATAATATTTGTTGAAAATTTTAATTACAAATATAACAGCAAAAGATTTTTTATATGTATTTAGAAAGTTATGAAATAATAACAGTAATGCTTAAGTTTCATCAGCAAGCGAATTCATATATTTATTCTTATTTGACGGGAGTAACTTTAATATACTTTGAATCAACTAATTCATTGAGAAATTTACCTGGATGTTAACTGATATGAACAGGTTTTATATATACAAATAACATGAAAAACTATTTCAGGTCGTGTGTATAGTTACACATTTGAAAGGGAAGGCTATTCCCCGTGGTCACCCGTGCAGTGCTTGCCATAATGTGACCGTTGTTGTTGTTGTTTAAGATTCGCTACTTGGAACAAAAAGTTCCAAGTAGCACGGGCTACGGTGAGCCCGTAGAATGTGGCTGTTCTACACAATTTTATATTGCAGTTAAATGTTGATATAAAATTTTGCTACAATGTACCTTTTCATCTTACCTGATATGTGAGATTAAGGATGTGGCCGAAACGCTATGCGTATTAGTGGCTTTGCATGAATGTAAAAATATCAATTTTATGTAATCTCACAAACCCATTGTATCTTCTTGTAAATACAAATTATTATTATTATTATTATTTTATGTGGCATGTTATTCCAATCCTGTGCGCGCTATAACGTGACCGTCCCACACTGTGTAGTATGACATACCCGTGCAGTGCTTACTTTAGGGTCCCGGTAGTTAAACCGTCCTCAGACTAAAGTCCATTCCATCCAGCGGTCGACCCCCATAGACGCATTCATCAGTAATAACATGCTGTTCATTCAAAACAGGAATTTTCTCAAACATAAATTAATATTGTTATATATTAGAATATTGTGCATATTTAAGCATTGGTTAGGTTAGGTTAGGTGTTTAGGTTCTGTTGGGTATTATTTGTATTTGTAGTACGTGGGTGAAGCATTCACAACGTTGTGGTTTGAACAAAAGTCGTCAGGGAAGCATTTATTCCGGAAGTGTTTGGACATCATTACTTGAGTCGTGTGTAAACCGTTTTTCATTTATAAACAAGGGGGTATGGCGGGTGCATGGAATGGACTTTGACCTTTTTTTGTGAGGAGGGGCTGTGGTAGTACAATAAGGTTCGTTCTCAGCTATCATTGTAAAATTCTGGGTTCGAATCTCAGGCGGAACAGCAGTGGTTGGGCGCATTTCCTATCACCTAATGCGTCTGTTCACCTAGCATCCAGGCTTGCATCCTGAACTGAGTCAGTAATTCGACCTTGTTGGGGAGGGAACCTCCATACAAGCCTAACGTGCATGAGTACACTCTGGTTGCCTGTCCCCTGACACAGTGAGTTATTATTATTATTATAACATGACCATCCTACACCATGCGTGGCATGACATAGCTGTCCAATGATGGCCATAACGTGACTGTCCCACGCTATACGTGACATGACATAGCTGTCCAGGGTTTGCCATAATGTGACTCTCCCCGCTATATGTGACATGACATAGCTGTCCAGGGTTTGCCATAATGTAACTGTCCCCGCTATATGTGACATGACATAGCTGTCCAGTGTTTGCCATAATGTAACTGTCCCCGCTATATGTGACATGACATAGCTGTCCAGGGTTTGCCATAATGTAACTGTCCCCGCTATATGTGACATGACATAGCTGTCCAGTGTTTGCCATAATGTAACTGTCCCACGCTATATGTGACATGACATAGCTGTCCAGGGTTTGCCATAATGTAACTGTCCCACGCTATATGTGACATGACATAGCTGTCCAGGGTTTGCCATAATGTAACTGTCCCCGCTATATGTGACATGACATAGCTGTCCAGTGTTTGCCATAATGTAACTGTCCCACGCTATATGTGACATGACATAGCTGTCCAGGGTTTGCCATAATGTAACTGTCCCACGCTATATGTGACATGACATAGCTGTCCAGGGTTTGCCATAATGTGACTGTCCCACGCTATATGTGACATGACATAGCTGTGCAGTGTTTGCCAACAATGTAACTGTCCCACACTTTATCTAGCTGTTCTATGGCCGTTGTTGTTGTTTTATATTTAGCTACTCAGAAGAAATGTCCATGTAGCATGGGCTATAGTGAGCCCGTAATTGAGTTCGGTTATTCACGATAACCTTGTAACTATGATATTAGGGTCAAAATTGTATATGGAGGTGGAGTTTCCTCCTTTTCCCCAGTTTCTTTTCAGCTGTTTTAGCGCACTGGTTTTAGTCTTCTTTTAAAAATATTATCTTGGTAGCGGATACAGATGCACAGTGTTCACTAGTGAGTCACATATTTCATCTGCGTTTCTAACCATTGTAGATGTTGTGGATTTTGCATCTAATGCAGCTTCTCTTGTTGGCTGAATGTTGAGTTTGATGCGCAGGGCTTCAGTTGCTTCACATTCCAATAAGTAGAGTAAGATTGGCGCCTCTGCATCTGTTCCATAGATATGACATTCTTTAACTATTGGGTTTATTACCTCGGGTTTATTGAGCGGGTTGAGATAGTCAACCCTCTTTCACCCAAGGTCGGCTTCCTTAAAGGCCAAGCAAAAGGAAGAGTGATAATTATTAATTATATATATATTATTATTATAATCATTATTATAATAATAATTTCTGTATATAATAATTATCACTCTTCCTTCTGCTTCGTCTTGAAGGAATCCGACCCCTTGGGTGAAAGAGAGCTGTGACGATCTCTGTCTGGAACCCGTAGGTGCGGGACTGGGATGTCCACCTCCTGGGGCTCGTGCGGCCCAGGCTCTGCTTCAGGAGGCTGGGGTCATTCTTGCCCTTGATGAGGTGGTTCTTCTCCGGCCCCGACCACGTCGTCTCTTGGTTTGGAGTTCCTGTGCCTTCTTTCACCAACTTCGAAGTCAACTCCGGAGCTCACAGTTCCTGCGACGGTGCTGGAACCAATCGTATTGGCGTTTGCTTTTCCATTGGAGACTTCCGGCGCCGTGGGGAGAAGGGACCTGCTGCTTGGGTAACAGCTTTTTCTCCGTATCAACCTACTCTGTGTGAGAGTGTGTCTCTCAAGATTCTCTCACAGCTGACTGGAATGGCTCATTGCAGTGTACAGTGCACAGACCTTCGTGCACAAGCCCATCTCTCTTAACCCTGGATAGTGACCTGGCATGTTGGGTATCTCCAGAATGCCCACTTAACCAGGATCACTTTCATAATACGGAGGCCGCCGTATGTCCAGGCAGGAAGTAGATACAGGGAAGTTAAGCATACTTGCCACCAAGGGTCAGTGAGTACATTGGCCGGTGCGGAGCGTGAGAGAGGAGAGGGAACGCCTGAGAGGCGACAGTGTGACCCTCAGGTCAACCTTAACCAGTGCGATGGAGAATAACAGCTATGACGTGGTCGTGACGTGTTCATGACGTCATTCCTGCTTCTGATCATCGAACGTTCAATATGATTGGTTCCCGCTCATTTGCTGCAATGCTATTGGTCAAATTGTAACTCTTTTGTGTTGTGTGTCACGAGATGCCCGGCAGCCCTTGGAGAGCATTCACGTGAGGGAGCCCTTACCCAGAGGACGTGTCCTGTTCTGTCTATCGGCCAATAGACTGAACACCGCCCATTCCTCACCGTCAAGTTAACTCAGCGTCTTTTCGATATACCCACACTCGCTCAGAATCACGATTGTGAATATATTGTTCAGAAGCCAATAGTGACAAAGTCACCAGAGCGAAACAGACTGGTATCAGGTAACCCCCGGTGACAAAGATCGTTGTGAGTGACTTAGAGTGAACTAAGGCAGTGCCGCCGCCTAAGTAACCTGTGCGTGACTTTACCACAAGTGTACCTGCATGGTACCACAGCCGCCACTCTGTCCAGAGCGTGTAGCCAGTACCTCAGTACCTCGAGGCGCCCGCCGCCGCCCTCACTGTACCACGTGACGTCACCACCCTTACTCACCGCCAGTGCCAAGTGTGTGTGCGTGTGTCTGTCTGTTAAGCATACAGCACGCCCTCCTGCCCCCCGTGTCAAGTACGGATTGTGGGAAGCCTGTCGTCAATGGTCTCACGTCAGAATGAGCGTCCAGTGCCTGTGTGAGTGAGTAAGAGAGGTACCCCATCTGTAAGTACAAGATCTTGTCATTGTTTTATTGTGTCTGTGTTGATCTGAGGTATCAACCACAGTTCTCACCTTCTCATACCTGTCACAGGCTATAGATGAATCGACGGTGTATGCGTGTTATCTGTGTGGTATCACGGCATTTCACTTGTCTGTGAATGTGAGCTTCACATACACCACACATTTAGTATTGTGTGATAATATTATTGTGCATGTTATTGCCTGTCCCATTGACAGTGTATTTGTGATTTATTGCATATCATCATTACCGAGTAATGATATCAAGAGTATCCGGTTGGAACTCTTGTGATCCCTTTGCATACCGGCAGTTAGGCTGCCGTGTTAATGATTGGCTGTCAACTGTGTTAAGTTAGGTGTTTCTCCACGAGTGGATACGAGTCGATTAGCCAGACGTCAAGAGTCTAGCTAATGCAACCGTAGCCTTTCTGACGCCAATCTAAAGTAAATCAAGCACCCTGTGTATTAGTGGTTAAGTTAGTCAATAAACTACTGTTAAGCTTTATGCGGTGTTTCCGTTGAACCACTTCTGAATACTGCCAACATTACTCAAGCCTTCAGCTCTAAGTGTCTTCAACGACGAGTTGCCTATATTCACTAAACTATAAATGTGATGAGGACCCTAGGAGTCCCTTAAAGTGTTAAATCATTGAGGAGATTCCAACGATCAACGTGGAGCAGGACCAGGTGAGACTAGTCTGAGAAGAGACCCTCAAGGACTCTAACTCGACCTTGCTCCCAGGCCCTCTACGGTTGCTCTCGTATTTTCTATTCTGCTAATTCCGACAGTTTCGCGAAGCGCCTGCCACATGTACATTAGTGACGTACGCATTGCAGTCGTGAAAGCAAAAACGAAAATCCCCACACTCTGACTTTGCGCCCTGGAGAGGCCACTCCAGACCGACAGCCAGAGCGAAACTACATAGTCTCCTGAGGCTGATGGATGCCTACTACTACTACTATCTCCCGAAAGCACCTGGAAGCAAGTTTGAGTCTGTGTATGGCTACTACAATATCTCTGGATAACATTTTGCCAGGTTTGAAAGAGGAGTACCCAGTGGCTTGTTCGTTCCACGTCACAGTGGATTTTCCTTTGGCTCTTTGGCGACTTTTGATAGTTGGGAGTATTTTTTTCTTGATTTGTTCTGTAATCTGTGAAAAACTTGGAGGTATTTTAATCTGTACAACAGGTAGAGCAGTGGCAGCTTTTGCTAGTGGGTCTGCCTTTTCATTACGATCTATGCCATTGTGACTTGGTATCCAATTTAGGGTGATTGACAGCCCTAGATTGTGTGCTTCTTTTCCTTTATGTAGGATTTCTGTGATGAGTTGTATATTATCTCTGTGCTCGATGCATACCAACGCCTGGAGCGAAGATTTAGAGTAGGAATGAATGATGACATCATGTAAATTATTCTCAATCACATTTTATTGTCCAGAAAAGCTGGGCAATATTTTTCAGCTTTTGAACGATGTCACTTTTTCCTGACTGGATTTCCTCTGTCTTAATCATGTTTATCTGTTCAATTGTGTCACTCATTGCAGCTTGTAGGCTGTGAATTGCTTGATCGTTGCTCGATAAGGAGGCGGTCTATTGTTTGTTGTTGTCGAGAGACTGTGGTTTGGAGGGCCTCAACTGCTTCAGATTGCTGGAGCTCTAGGTTGTATAGTTTCCTCAGCCATGGGTTACCTCGCAGGGGTTTGAAGTTTGTAAAGGGAAGCATAGACTGAGTGAATTCCATAGCCTGAGCTGTCAGTTGTTTCCTTAACGGCGGCGGCATGGAGGAGCCAGACGCTGTTTACCAACATTGGCGACGAACCCGGTATTGCTATTGTCTCAGTCTGGTCTCTTGATATCAAGGAAGATGAGCCAGAGGCACCGCTATCTTGTTTGTAGCCATGTTTGGTCATGTTTACAGTGGTAGACTCGTGGAAATTGGTGGTTGAGTTGGGTTAAGAGTATGGTGTACGTCTGACAGCGAGGTCGTAGAGAGGAAGGCACAATAGAAATTTGTTATTTGCGGTTGATTACTGTTGAAGGTCACTGTGATCTAAGGCATATTAGGTTTCCATGCATTTATCCCTTGATGAGCAGCAGCTAGGCCATGTAGTGTTGGGTGAAGACGAAATTTATCAGAATTTTGTTCAACAGTGCCAGTGCCTCTGTTAGCGTTTACACGAGAGATCATTACATGCAGATCTCTCGTGTAAATTAAATAAGTAATTAAATAAGTAATCATGTAATGATTACTTATTTATTTTATTTATTTTATTTATATGTATACAAGAAGGTACATAGGATTTGTGGGAGTACATAGCATTCTGTATGCATTCTTGTAAAGCCACTAGTACGCACAGCGTTTCTGGCAGATCCTTAATGTAAAAGATAATATGTAGGTAAATTCAAGCAAAAATGTTTTAAAATGTTAACAGGTACATAGCAAGACAAATTTGAGAGAAATTAGTAGGTATATTAAAGCACATTGATAGATTTGATTATAGCATTGATAGAGTGATAGATAATTTGACTATGATTAGTATTCACAATAAAGCATATTGATAGCATATATAAGATGATAGCAATGATAACAAAGGTAAAGTTGTATGGCTTAGTTACAAATATATTGGAGGATTGGGTAGCACTAGATACAGTGCGAGTTTAAAGCACAAGGTAGGAAACTATGAAGATGAAATTAGGTACATTTTTATTTTTTTTTGAATAAGGCAAAAGTTGGAAACTTTTCAATTCATTAGGGAGTGAGTTCCGTAGACTAGGTCCCATTATTTGCATAGAATGTTTACACAAATTAAGTTTAACTCTGGGGATATCAAAGAGATATTAATTTCTGGTGTCGTGAGTATGGGTCCTATTACATTTGTCCAGGAAGAGTTTCAGAGCAAGGTTTGCATTTAAGAACAGGGTTTTATAATGTTGACCAGACCACACACTAGAAGTTGAAGGGACGACGACGTTTCGGTCCGTCCTGGACCATTCTCAAGTCGATTGAGAATTCGTCCCTTCAACTTCTAATGTGTGGTCGTGTCAACATACTTCAGCCACGTTATTGTGACTCATCGCCTGCATAGGGTTTTATAAATGTAGATGGCACAAGAGAATGTGTGGAGTGAATATATGTTTAGCATGTTTAGGGATTTAAACACGGGGGCTGAGTGTTGTCTGAAAGTAGCGTTTGTTATTGTTCTGATAGCAGATTTTTGCTGGGTGATGATGGATTTGAGGTGGTTTGCAGTGGTTGAACCCCATGAACAGATACCATAAGTAAGATATGGATAAATTTGTGCATAATATAGTGAAAAGGGAGCAGAGTTAGGTACATAATATCTTATTTTAGAGAGTATACCAACTGTTTTAGAGACTTTCTTAGTTATGTGTTGTATGTGGGTGCAGAAGTTGAGTCTCTTGTCTTGGTATAGGCCAAGAAACTTTCCATCATTTTTATTGCTGATGTTAACATTGTCTACCTGAAGCTGAATTGTTTTTGTTGCTTAGCTCCCAAATAAGATGTAGCAGGTCTTTTCTATGTTTAGGGATTTTGCTGGTTGACATCCATAAGTGAACTTTTTAAATTCATTATTCACAACATTATTTAATATATGTGGGGTTGGGGTCTGAGTAGATTATGGAAGAATCATCAGCAAACGATATAGGTTTAATAATGTAAGAGATGTTTCTCCTACACTACCCATAAACATTGATGTTCCACAGGGCAGCATACTTGGCCCTCTCCTCTTTCTAATCTGCATTAATGACCTTCCAAATGCCTCTTAACACCGCATTCCAATCTTATTTGCTGATGACACAATCTTCATTTTCTCCAGTCCTGACCCTCTAGCTCTAAATGTCACTGTGAATACTGAACTAAATAAAGTCCATCTTCGGCTAACTGCTAACAAACTCACCCTTAACATTGGCAAAACTTTCTATATTTTGTTTGGTAATAAATCCTCAAATCAAATTAATCTAAGAATAGACAATATACAAATCAGAAGTAAAATTGATGGTAAATTCCTTGGTATCCTCATCGATAACAAGCTCAGTTTCCAGGGACACATTCTAAATATAGCAAAAAAAGTTTCTAAAACTGTTGGCATTCTTTCTAAGATCAGATATTATGTACCTCGCCCTGCCCTGGTGACGCTCTATTACTCTCTCATCTATCCTTATTTCAACTATGGTGTTTGTGCTTGGGGTTCTACTACCCAAAATCATTTACGTCTTTTAATTACTCAACACAAACCTGCTATTAGAACAATATCTAACTCTGGCCTCAGACATCACTCGGTACCCCTACTCAAATATCTGAATATGTTAGATATTAAGTCACTGCACATCCTCTCATGAGTATTATATATATATAAAACGCTGAACTGTAATGTCAATCCTGACAATATAGAATCAATGTCGCAGACTACTCGCAAGAGCGTGGGAAGTGGCCAAAGTGTTATCCCTTGGCGGCATATTCAGGAAACCCCTATTGAAAAGTGTATATTCTTTTCACTGCCCTGACATTAATTTTTTATGTATGTATTTCATTTTTGTACCAATGTGGTCAAAATAGAATGTTCTAGAAGAACATATGTATAAAACGTCACACAAGAATGCGTTAGACCGGCACCAAATAAAAAACTTCGTCGACTACACTCGTCGTGTCAATAATACAATGGTCTTACCCACGATGATGCAATGCCATGTCGTTCTCCCAAATAGGATATGCGGGTGTTAGAGAAAATTAAAATTTCATGGTAAACATTTGTAAACTATCTCAAAGTCGATCGGATAGAAAATATATTTTATACAAATATTTTTTCTCGTGACTCGTGGGCGAGTTCGTCACGCGCACTCAGGAGAAAAGTGGGTAACGTTCTCACGAGCCAGGGATGCGTGAAAGTGATTAAGTTTTAGTCTTCGTGTTTTTCCTGGCCAAAACCTCTGGCCAAAAACCTGGCCAAAACCTAATATTGACCTCTGCGAGCCTGAACACCCTACTGCTGTTAGCTTCCTCAACTGTATGAATTCCTGCTTCCTCATACCCTTAATCACTAGACCAACTAGAATCACTGATAGTACTGCTACGACTCTAGATCACATCTGGACCAACATAACCTCTCCGCTTACTTCAGGTATAATCACCGATAGCACTACAGACCATTACCCCACATTTCTCTTAACTAACATTAGCAAACCACCTCTAGAGACAAGGGAGTTAAGCTTTAGGCTGCACAATGAAACTGCTATAAACAATTTTATAACTGCTGCTGATAATGTCAACTGGGAGTCCGAGTTAGGTAACATAGGGGACATCAACCTAGCAGTGAAATCTTTTCTACAAACAACTCTTAGCCTTTATAACACCCACTGTCCTATGCTTACAAAACAAGTCACAAGCAAAAGACTTAACAATCCTTGGCTTACAAAGGGAATACTTAAATCCATTAACAAAAAACACGACCTTGAGAAGAAGTATAGGCTAGGAACAGTCTCCAAAGAATTCTCAAAGAATTACTCGTTATTGCTATCTAAAATAATTAGACGAGCCAAAACTAAATACTATGAAGATAAATTTACCCAAATAAAGAGCAACATTAAAAAAACATGGAGCACAATTTCACAAATATTGGGATCAAAGAAGATTTTAAAAAACAAACCAACACGTCTCCTTTCCAATAACGTTGGTCAGCTTTCAGCCTCTGATTCTGCTATTGAGTTCAATAGGTTCTTCTCTTCCATTGGGTCATCCCTTGCAAATGATATTCCATCTTCCTGTACTGATGTTAAGGACTATCTTACAGGTAACTATCCACAGTCTCTGTACCTAAAGCCTACTAGTTCCACTGATGTCAATGAAATAATCCTTTCCCTTAAAACCAAGTCTAGTGCCCTCGAGGAGATACCAACTTTAATTTACAAAAAAGCCTCCAGATCTCTAGCCCCTGCTATTGCATTGCTCTTCAACAAGTCACTTGAACTCCAAACCTTTCCTGACATTCTAAAAAAAGCAAGAGTAACGCCTGTCTACAAATGTGGTGATCTCACTGATGTTAACAACTACAGACCTATATCAATCCTGCCTAACTTGTCAAAAATATTCGAAAAGCTAATCTACAAGCAGCTTTACTCTTTTCTAGCCAAACACAATATACTTAGCTCTTGTCAATATGGCTTCAGACCCAAAAAAAGCACTAACGATGCACTTATTAGTATGATTAACTTAATTCACGCAGCTCTTGATAAAAAGGAGTTTCCTGTTGGGTTATTTGTGGACCTGCGTAAGGCTTTTGACACTGTCAACCATCAAAACCTTCTTCTTAAATTACATCATTATGGAGTCAGAGGACACTCCCTGCAATACCTCAAATCTTATCTTACTGACAGGCTCCAGTATGTTTCTGTGAATAATACAATTTCTCCCACCCTACCCATCAACATTGGTGTTCCACAGGGCAGCATACTTGGCCCTCTCCTCTTTCTCATCTACATTAATGACCTTCCAAATGCCTCCCAACACCTCAAACCAATTCTATTTGCTGACGACACAACCTTCATTTACTCCAGTCCCGACCCCCTTGCTCTAAATGCCACACTAAATACTGAGCTAGAGAAAGTCCATCTTTGGCTAACTGCTAACAAACTCACCCTTAACATTGACAAAACGTTTTATATTCTGTTTGGCAATAAATCCTCTAATCAGATAAATCTCAAAATAAACAATACCCAAATTTGTAACAAATTAGATGGCAAATTCCTTGGCGTTCTCATCGACCACAAGCTGAATTTCCAGGGTCACATTCTAAATATATCAAAAAAAGTTTCAAAAACTGTTGGCATTCTTTCCAAGATCAGATATTATGTACCCCGCCCTGCCCTGGTTACTCTCTATTACTCCCTCATCTATCCATACCTCAACTATGGTATTTGTGCTTGGGGTTCTACTACCCAAAATCATTTACGTCCTCTTATTACCCAACACAAAGCTGCTATTAGGACAATATCCAACTCTGGCCCCAGACATCACTCGGTACCCTTACTCAAATCTCTGAATATGTTAGATATTAAGTCACTGCACATTCTCTCTTGTGTATTATACATATATAAAATGCTGAACTGTAATGCCAATCCTGACCTCAAAAGCTTCATTGAAGGTTGTAACAGAACCCATGAGCACCACACCAGGAATAAATACAGTTTTGATATTCCTAGAGTACGACTTAATCAAACTAGAAATGCTCTACAAATCAAGGGACCCAGAATGTGGAATGACCTTCCCAACCATGTTAAAGACAGTACCTCTCTCAACCAGTTTAAGATAAAAACTAAACACTACCTAATAAATTCCCTGTAACCCACCTCACTCCTTTATTGTCAACCCATGTCTGTTATTTTATTTTTAATATTTTTTTTTTTAATCAACACTGTCAACCTATTGTATTTGTGCTGCTTTTTCAGTCATGTTCCCCCTTTTTTTTTATCTTTATTTGTATTTGTTCTCAACACTTTTTATTCTTTATGCTCAATTAGTATTAAGTTCTAGATATTAATGTTTTTCTTGCCCGAAACGCATTGCGTAATAGTGGCTTTAGGCATTGTATGTACTAGCTCTATCTATATATCAATCCATTAATGTAACATCACTTGTATGTATGTACCTTACCTGAATACCTGAAAACGCTTTGCGTAATAGGGGCTTTAGACATTGTATGTACTAGCCAAAGAATCTGCCTTTAAAGGAGCCGTTGAGTGTAACCTTGGATTGTCAATGAGCAATCTGAGAGCAGCAGTACACCGAGAACTTCAACAAGATCTTGTAGATCTGAGGCAAAGTGAAAATGACACCAGTAATTCCATCTATCATCATACTATCATGCAAGAGGAGCCACACATCTATGGATCATCCAATAAAGTCAGCAGACTTCTAGATGTTAATACTGCTCGGCTGAGACTCGGTTACAAGTATCTCTAGGAATTCTCATTATCTGCTGATGTAGACCTGACCAAATGTAAACTGTGTCAACAAAATTATTCGCACACTCTCCGTCACTATGTGATGGAGTGCGAAAAGATACGTGAATTTAGAGACAATTCAATAACCAATGTTCCAGCGATGTATCAATGTTTCATTCAAAATGATCTGCTACCAGAAACTTTAGCCAAATATCCCCAGTTTGCTAACTGTAGGTAGTAACTGAGTGATTTTAACCTATCCACCGCTGCCCACTGGATGGGGGGCGGTGTGCAGGACAAACATAAAAATTGTGACACTAGCTCTCCACATATGTCAGTTGCTTAATTTAGAACCTGTACTTGAGGTCGATCCCGAACCCATTGTTGATGTGACGACTTATATTGAATTTTGTAACTAGCTCGTCAAGATTGTAACTTGCTTAGCTAAATGAATTGTGGGGTTCAGTCCCTGAGCCCATTATGTGCCTCTGTAACCCTTTCCACTATCGCCAACAAGATGGGTATGGGGTGCATACTAAATGAACTAAACTAACTCTATCTATAAATCCATCGATGTTTGTATCTCATCTTGTATGTACTTTACCTGAATAAACATTTGATTTGATTTGATTGATTTGATATAGACCAATATCAAACCTACCCATACCATCAAAAATATTTGAAACAATTATCTACAAACATCTTTACTCCAACCTCGTAAAATTGGACATACTCAGCCCCTGTCAGTTTGGTTTCCGCTCCCAAAAGAGTACCAACGATGCAATTATTAGTCTCCTTGATATAATTTACTCAACCCTTGACAAAAATGAGTTTCCGATTGGACTCTTCATTGACCTGAGAAAGGCTTTTGATACTGTTAATCACAACTACCTCTTGCGTAAACTCCATCATTATGGAATCCGAGGCCATGCTGTGGACTATATCCAATCCTATCTCAGTGAAAGAAACCAATCTGTAGCCATCAATGATATAACCTCTCCCACTCTACAAATAACCGTTGGAGTGCCAAAGAGCAGCATCTTGGAACCTCTCCTATTTCTTATATACATCAATGATCTGCCTAATGTCTATAACATTCTTAAAACAGAACAGGGTTTGCACTTTGTTATTATTCTGATAGCAGATTTTTGCTGATGATACTACCCTCATCTACTCTAACCTCAACCCACACACACTAATTAATGTTGTTAATAATGAACTAAAAAAAGTCCACTTATGGATGTCAACCAACAAACTAACACTTAACATAGAAAAGAACTACTACATCTTATTTGGAAACAAATCAACTAATGCAATTCAGCTTCAGCTAGACAATGTTAACGTTAGTAATAAAAATGATGGAAAGTTTCTTGGCCTATTCCTAGACAAGAGACTCAACTTCAGCACCCACATACAACACATAACTAAGAAAGTCTCTAAAACAGTTGGTATACTCTCCAAAATCAAATATTATGTACCTAACTCTGCTCTTATCTCACTATATTATGCACCTATCTATCCCTATCTTAATTATGGTATCTGTGCATGGGGTTCAACCACTACAAACCACCTCAAGTCCATCATCACCCAGCAAAAATCTGCTATCAGAATAATAACAAATTCTGCTTTCAGACAACACTCAGCCCCCTTGTTTAACTCCCTTAACATGCTAAACATAAACTCACTCCATATATTCTCTTGTGTCAACTACATTTACAAAACCCTGTTCTTAAATGCAAACCCTGCTCTGAAACTCTCCCTGGACAGATGTAATAAGACCCATTATCACCACACCAGAAATAAATATATCTTTGATATCCCCAGAGTAAAACTTAATGTGTGTAAACACTCTATGCAAATAAAGGGACCCAGTCTATGGAACTCACTCCCCAATGAATTGAAAAGCTGTCCAACTTTTGCGTCATTCAAAAAAAAAAAAAAATTAAAAAGTACCTAATTTCATCTTCATAGTTTCCTACCTTTGCTTTAAAATTGCTCTGCCTTTCCTTTCCAAAGATTTTTTATTTTTATTCTTTTTATTTTTGTCATCTTTGTTGTTGACATTTTTTGTTTTTTACTCCTAATTATATGTTCTTAGTTAATCCCCTTGTCACTAAACCTAGGGTTCTTTATTACCCTGTTATATTTAAAGTAACTTGGAATTTGTTTCCTAGTAATCATTTATTGGAATTAATTAATAGTATAATTGTTTATATAAGCATCTACCTCAGTATCATAGTAAAATCTTCCACATAAATATAATCTCACCCTGTTCATTTTTCACTTAGATTTATATTAGAGTAAATTTCTAGATTCACTTAGATCTATATGTAATTTTTTTTAAATTATCTATTTGTGCTCACTTTGTTGTCTTAGGTTCATACTAATTATAGAATTTTAACTAACCATTACTAAGCTAATTACCTTTAAGATAATTTTACTTTATAATTATTATTTTTTATTTTACATTTATATTGTCAGTCTTCACTGATTTTTTGTTTTTCTTCTTTTATCTAACTTCTGTGTCCTTCCAAGCTATCTATTGGATCTTTATTTTACTTCTAATTTGTTACTATTTTATGTGTATTTGCTAATATTCTTGTGTTTTGCTATAATTACTTTGTTTTTACAGCAGATTTAGTATTTATCTGTTTCTGTAACTGCTTGTCTTATTGTATCGTGATCCCTCTGCATCTCTATGCACACTGATATTGATCTTGATCAAAATCTTCTGTCTCATATCTACACCAACCAGCACATTGATCATCATTATTGCAAGTATTTCACAGCACACCAGGCAAAAAACAAACTCCAAAATAGCACCTGTCTATCAGTTTACAACCAAAATGTTAGATCACTTGGTAAACATTTTGACGATATAAATGCATTACTCACAGCACTAGGTACTAACTTATCGTTCATTATTTTAACAGAAACTTGGCTAAATAAAGACAATACCCAACGCTACAACTTAGCTGGTTATAAAGCCATTCATAACTGTAGGCCTAATAAAAAAGGTGGTGGCACAGCTATATATTACCAAGATACATTTATATGCAACAGTGTCATTAGTGATAGAGATGACTACTGTGAATATACTTTTGCTCAGTTTACAATTAAATCCTTTAAATCCTCTTTGACTATTGGAGCCATCTACAGATTTCCCAATACTAACATAGCTTCTTTCTCAGACAACCTAAGGAATCTTATTATAAACAACAATCTCAACAAAAACCACATCATTCTGGGAGGAGACTTTAATATTGACCCGGGTCAACAAAATTGCTCTCAAGTTGACTATTTCCTTAACAGCATGAACTCCTGTATGCTAATCCCCACAATCACCAAACCTACCCGAGTCACTCAAACATCAGCCACTACCTTGGATCACATATGGACACACATAACAGCTCCCCTTGTATCTGGTATAATCTACGACAGAACAACTGACCACTATCCTACCTTTCTTATAGCGAACATGGACATAACACCACCAAAAAGCAAGAAACTTTCATTTAGACTACACAGTGAATCAGCTTTAGTCAATCTTGCAAATGCACTTCACAATATTAACTGAGATTCTGAATTCAATAATACCCAGGAAATAAATTCATTAGCTGACCTCTTCCTCTCCAGAACTAGAAGCCTCTACAACCTTCATTGTCCCCTTCTTACCAAGCAAGTAACTGACAAAAGATTAAACAATCCATGGCTCACAAGTGGCATTCTCAACTCAATCAACAAGAAACATGAATATGAAAAGAAACTTAGGATTGGCCTAGTCTCAAAGGAAGTAGCTAAAAGGTACTCATCAATGCTTACCAGTATCAAAAGAAAGGCAAAAACTTTCATATTATGTGAATATATTCAATGAAGCAAAAGGCAACATGAAAAGCACATGAAAAACAATCTCTAGTATCCTAGGAACTAAACAACACTCACATAACCAAATAAAACTTTATAAGGATGGGTATACACCGTCAACTGATTTAGAAATGGCAAATTAATTTAATAGTTTCTTTTCATCGGTTGGTGCTAACCTTGCCAGTAAAATCCCACAGACTCAGACACATATTAACACATATCTCTCAGGCAGCTATCCAAACTCTCTTCTCCTTTCACCAATCAGCCCGGCAGATGTTGTGTCCATCATACATTCTCTAAAAACCAAGGCAGGGAACACCAGTGAAATTCCGTCCATTGTATACAAGAGCGCCTCCCATGCCCTTGCCCCACCCATAGCTCTACTGTTCAACAAATCTATAGTGTCACACCTTCCCTGATATCCTTAAAAAAACAAGAGTAACGCCAATCCATAAAGGAGGCAATCCGGCGGACATAAACAATTATAGACCAATATCAAATCTACCCATTTTATCAAAATTATTTGAAAAAATTATCTTCAAACAGCTCAATTCCTACCTCGTAAAATTCGACATACCTAGCCCCTGCCAGTTTGGCTTCCGGTCCCAAAAGAGCACCAATGATGCAATCATTAGTCTCCTTGACGTAATCTACTCAGCCCTTGACAAAAATGAGTTTCCGATTGGACTCTTCATTGACCTAAGAAAAGCCTTTGATACTGTTAATCACAACTACCTCTTACTTAAACTCCAGCATTATGGAATCCGAGGCCTTCCACTTGACTACATCCGATCCTATCTTAGTGACAGACACCAATGTGTAACCATCAATGATACAACTTCTTCCACTCTACCAATAACCGTTGGAGTGCCACAGGGCAGCATCCTAGGACCTCTTCTATTTCTTATATATATCAATGATCTGCCTAATGTCTCTAATATTCTTAAACATATATTGTTTGCTGATGATACTACCCTCATCTATTCAGACCCCAACCCACATACACTAAATAATGTTGTGAATAATGAATTAAAAAAAGTCCACTTATGGATGTCAACTAACAAACTAACATTAAACATAGAAAAGACCTACTACATCTTATTTGGAAGCAAATCATCGAATGCAATTCAGCTACAGATAGACAACATTAACATCAGTAATAACAATGATGGAAAGTTTCTTGGCCTATTCCTAGACAAGAGACTCAACTTCGGCACCCACATTCAACACATAACTAAGAAAGTCTCTAAAACGGTTGGTATACTCTCTAAAATAAGATGTTATGTTCCTATCTCTGCTCTCCTCTCACTATATTATGCACTAATCTACCCCTATCTTAATTATGGAATCTGTGCATGGGGGTCTACCACTGCAAACCACCTTAAGCCCATCATCACCCAGCAAAAATCTGCTATCAGAATAATAACTAACTCTGCTTTCAGACAACACTCAGCTCCCTTGTTTAAATCCCTAAACTTGCTAAATATTAACTCCCTCCACACATTCTCTTGTGTCAACTACATTTGCAAAACCCTATTCTTAAATGCAAACCATGCTCTGAAACTCTCCCTGGACAGATGTAATAGGACCCATTATCACCACACCAGAAATAAATATCTCTTTGATATCTCCAGGGTCAAACTTAATCTGTGTAAACACTCTATGCAAATTAAGGGACCTAGTCTATGGAACTCACTCCCTAGTGAATTGAAAAGCTGTCAAACTTTTGTCTCATTTAAAAACAAAAACATAAAGTACCTAATTTCATCTTCGTAGTTTCCTACACTGAGCTTTAAATTTGCTCTGTATCTAGTGTTACCCAATCTCCCAATCTTTATGTATTTATCCCAAACAACTTTATCATTGTGTTCATTGCTGTCTTCTTTTATGTGCTAGTCATATGCTGTATTGTGCCTACTAATTTTTGTCAACTACCATTCAAGCTGTCATTGCAATCAATCTGAGCTACCTATGTGCTTTAATATACCTACAATTTTCTCTCATCTTTTTTTTTTTTTTTTTTTTTGCTGTATGTTATCATTTTTATAAATTTTGCAAGTATTTACCTACTTAAAATTTTCTAAGATTAAGGACCTGCCCGAAACGCTGCGTGTACTAGTGGCTTTACAAGATTGTAATTACTATGCTATGTATCCTCACAATCCTAATGTACCTTCTTGTATATATATAAATAAATAAATAAATAAAAAAATAAATAAATAAGTGTTACCCGTTACCGCACATCGGAGAAACCGGTATTGAAAAGTGAATATTCTTTTCACTGTCCTGACCTTAATTTTCTATGTACGTATTTCACTTTTGTACCAATGTGTTCGCAATAGAATGTTCTAGAAGAACATATGTATAAAATGTCATACAAGAATGCATTAGATCGGCACCAAATAAAGAAACTTCGTCGATTATACTCGACGTGTCAACAATACAATAGTATTACCACGAAGATACAAGACAATGCTGTTCTCCCAAATAGGCTATGTGGCTGTTAGAGAAAACGTAAATTTTATGTCAAACATTTTCATACTATCCCGAAGTCGATCGGATCAGAATTTAATTTTATAGATGGGGGGCGGTGTGCAGGACAAACATATAAATTTTGACACTAGCTCTCCACATATGTCAGTTGCTTAATTTAGAACCTGTACTTGAGGTCGATCTCGAACCCATTGTTGATGTGATGACTTATATAGAATTTTGTAACTAATTCATCAAGATTGTACCTTGCTTAGCTAAATGAATTGTGGGGTTTAGTCCCTGAGCCCATTATGTGCCTCTGTAACCCTTTCCACTACCGCCCACAAGATGGGTATGGGGTGCATAATAAATGAACTAAACTAGAAATATTTGTTCGTCAGACATAAAAATGTCACCTGCAGATTTTCAAGATTTTCAAGGGGAGGAACCTACCTTGAGGTTACCTTGAGGTGCTTCCGGGGCTTAGCGTCCCCGCGGCCCGGTCGTCGACCAGGCCTCCTGGTTGCCAGACTGATCAACCAGGCTGTTGGACGCGGCTGCTCGCAGCCTGACGTACGAGTCACAGCCTGGTTGATCAGGTATCCTTTGGAGGAAAGTGTTAAGGATATCAGGGAAGGTATGACTCTCTAGAGATTTATTGAACAGCAAAGCTATGGGTGGCGCAAGGGCATGGGAGGCATAATTCTTGTATACCATGGACGGTATATCACTAATATTCCCAGCTTTGGTTGTTAGTGAGTGAATGATGGACACAACATCTGTAGGGCTGACTGGTGAAAGAAAAAGATAGTTTGCGCAGCTGCCTGAAAGATATGTGAACAACATATTGTCCAAGGTGTTGTCTCTGCCTTACCATTTACCTAATGTTCTCTCATTCATATAATTTCCTCAGTAATCAGTCAAGTCTCCATGCACTTATGCAAGCATCTACCTCAGTATCATTGTAAAATATTACTCTTAAATCTAATTTTACCCTATTCTTTTTTAAAATTTAAATTTAATTGTTCTGATTTATGTCATTAATTGAAATTAATTATTGATCTCATTTTGTTCCCTTAATTAAGTTCATACTAATTATAGGTTAAAGACCTAAGCTAAATATAAATAATTATCTAAGATTATTTTACTTTACAATCATCATTTGTCAATTTTGTATATATTCATATTGAGAGTCTACTGTTTTTTTTTTTTTGTTCTCTCCACCAACCTTGTGTATCCTTCATGGCTATCTTGTGATCTTTATTCTACTTCTAATTGTTTCAATTCTTTTGTTTACTTGCATTTATTATTGTGTTTTGCTATAATTATTCTCTAATTATAGCAGAATTTGTATTTATGTAAGCATTTACCTCAGTGTCTTAGTAAAATCTTGCAAATAAATATAATCTTTCCCTGTTATTTTTGTTTTTGCTTATAATTTATAAATTTTATTGTAATTTGATTTATACACAATTTATTTTAATTATTTACTGAGCTCATTTTTTTTCTAAAGTTCATACTAATTATAGGTTCACAACTAAGCTTTATTAAATAATTGATTTTTAAGATTATCTTTACATTACGATTATTATTTGTCTCTTTTTTTTTGCTATATATTATTCTTGTCAGTCTACTTTTTTTTCTTCTCTCTTGACCTAACTACTGTATCCTTCCTGGCTATCTACGGGAATCTTTGCTCTACTTCTAATTATTTCTATTTTTTGTGTATCTACGTTTATTGTTGTGTTTTGCTACAATTACTTTCTATTTACAGCAGTTTTGGTACTTAACTGTTCCTGTAATTGCTTATCTTATTGTATCGTGACATTATTGTATCTATATGCTAATTGATATTGATCCTGATCAAAATCTTCTGTCCCATACCCACACAAATCAGCACATTGATCATCATTATTGCAGGTATTACACAGCAAATCTTGCAAAAAACAAACTCTTAAATATGACCTGCTTATCAGTTTACAACCAAAATGTTAGGTCACTTGGTAAACATTTTGATGATATAAATGCACTACTCACAGCACTAGGTACTAAATTATCATTCATCATTTTAACAGAAACTTGGCTAAGTAAAGACTATACCCAACTCTACAATTTAGCTGGTTTTAAAGCCATTCATAACTGCAGGCCTAATAAAAAAGGTGGCGGTACAGCAATATATTACAAGATACCTTCACTTGCAATAGTGTCATTAGTGATAGAGACGACTATTGTGAATATACCTTTGCCAAGTTCTCCAGTAAATCCCTTAAATCCTCCCTGATAATCGGTGCCATCTATAGATTTCCTAATACCAACATAGCTTTATTCTCTGACAATGTAAGGAATCTTATCATAAATAACAATCTCAACAAAAATCACATCATTCTGGGAGGTGATTTCAATATTGACCTGGGTCTTCAAAACAACCCTCAAGTTGACTATTTCCGTAACAGCATGCACTCCTGTATGCTAATCCCCACAATCACCAAGCCCACCCGAGTCACTCAAACATCTGCCACTACCCTGGATCACCTATGGACTAATATAACAGCTCCCCTTACATCTGGGGTAATTTATGACAGAACAACTGACCACTATCCTACTTTCCTCATAGCAAACATTGACACATCACCACCAGAAACCAAAAAACTTTCATTCAGGCTACATAGTGAATCAGCTTTAGGCAATCTCTCTAATGCACTCCACAATATTAACTGGGAATCTGAATTTAATAATTCACAGGATATAAACTCATCAACTAACCTCTTTCTCTCCAAAACTCTAAGCCTCTACAACACTTACTGTCCCCTCCTTACCAAACAAGTAACTGATAAAAGAAAAAATAACCCGTGGCTCACAAGTGGCATAATTAAATCAATCAACAAAAAACATGAATACGAAAAGAAATTTAGGAGTGGCCTAGTTTCAATGGAAGTAGTTAAAAGGTACTCGTCAGTGCTTACCAGTATCATAAGAAAAGCAAAACTTTCATATTATGAGACTAGATTCAAAGAAGCAAAAGGCAACATGAAAAGCACATGGAATACCATCTCTAACATCCTGGGAACTAAACAACACTCCCACAACCAGATAACACTCTCTAAGGATGGCCTTACACTGTCATCTGACTTAGAAATGGCGAATGAATTTAATAGCTTCTTTTCATCGATTGGTGCTAACCTTGCAAGTAAAATCCCACAGACTCAGACACATATCAACACATCTCTCAGGCAGCTATCCAAACTCTCTTCTCCTCTCACCAGTCAGCCCGTCAGATGTTGTGTCCATCATACACTCACTAAAAACCAAAGCTGGGAACATCAGTGAAATCCCATCCATTGTATACAAGAGCGCCTCCCATGCCCTTGCGCCACCTATAGCTCTGCTGTTCAACAAATCCCTTGAGTGTCATACCTTCCCTGATATACTTAAAAAAGCAAGAGTAACGCCAGTTCATAAAGGAGGTAATCCGTCAGACATAAACAACTATAGACCAATATCGAACCTACCCATACTATCAAAAATATTTGAAAAAATTATCTACAAACAGCTCTACTCCTATCTCGTAAAATTCGACAGTCTTAGCCCCTGTCAGTTTGGATTCCGCTCTCAAAAGAGTACCAACGATGCAATTATTAGTCTCCTTGATATAATTTATTCAGCTCTTGACAAAAATGAGTTTCCAATTGGACTCTTCATTGACCTGAGAAAGGCCTTTGATACTGTTAATCACGATTACCTCTTAAGTAAACTCCATCATTATGGAATCCGAGGCCATGCACTGGACTATATCCAATCCTATCTTAGTGATAGACACCAATGTGTAGCCATTAATAATATAATCTCTCCCATTCTACCAATAACTGTTGGAGTGCCACAGGGCAGCATCTTGGGACCTCTTCTTTTTCTTATATACATTAATGATCTGCCTAATGTCTCTAACATTCTGAAACCTATTTTGTTTGCTGATGATACTACCCTCATCTACTCCAACCCCAACCCACATACACTAAATGGTGTTGTTAATAATGAACTAAAAAAAGTCCACTTATGGATGTCAACCAACAAACTAACACTTAACATAGAAAAGACCTACTACATCCTATTTGGAAGCAAATCTACAAATGCAATTCAGCTTCAGATTGACAATGTAAACATTAGCAATAAAAATGATGGAAAGTTTCTTGGCATATTCCTAGACAAGAGACTCAACTTCAGTACCCACATACAACACATAACTAAGAAAGTCTCTAAAACAGTTGGTATACTCTCCAAAATCAGATATTATGTTCCTAACTCTGCTCTCATCTCTCTATATTATACACTAATCTATCCCTATCTCAACTATGGTATCTGTGCATGGGGTTCAACCACTGCAAACCACCTCAAGTCCATCATCACCCAGCAAAAATCTGCTATCAGAATAATATCAAATTCTGCTTTCAGACAACACTCAGCCCCCTTGTTTAACTCCCTAAACATGCTAAACATAATCTCACTCCACAAATTCTCTTGTGTCAACTACATTTACAAAACCCTGTTCTTAAATGCAAATCCTTGTCTGAAACTCTCCCTGGACAGATGTAATAGGACCCATTATCACCACACCAGAAATAAATATCTCTTTGATATCCCCAGAGTCAAACTTAATTTGTGTAAACACTCTATGCAAATAAAGGGACCCAGTTTATGGAACTCACTCCCTATTGAATTGAAAAGCTGTCCAACTTTTGCATCATTCAAAAACAATACTAAAAAGTACCTAATTTCATCTTCATAGTTTTTTACCTTTTACTTTAAAACTGCACTGTATCTATTGCTACCCAATCTCCCAATCTTTATGTACCCAATCTGAACATCTTTAACATCGCGATCATTGCTGTCTTCTTATATGTACTGTCAATCTGCTGTATGGTGTCTATTAATCTTGTTTAAATTACCAATCAAGCTGTCAATGTAATCAATCAGAGCTTTAATATACCAATGTGCTTTAATATACTTACTAATCTCTCGCATCTCATTTTTTTTCTTGCAATGTATTTGTTATCATTTTATTAATTCTGATAGAATTTACCTACTTAAAATTTTCTGTTAGAATAAGGACCTGCCCGAAAAGCAGCGCGTACTGGTGGCTTTACAAGAGTGCAATTACTGTACCATGCTATGTATTCTCACAAACCCAATGCACCTTCTTGTATATAAATAAATAAATAAATAAATAAATAAATAAATAAATAAATAAATAAATAAATAAATAAATAAATAAATAAATAATTAAATAAACATGTGTCTGAGTCTGAGGGATTTTTCTGGCAAGGTTAGGACCAACCGATGAAAAGAAGCTTTTAAATTCAGTTGCCGTTTCTTGATCTGTTGCAGGTGTATAAACATTCTTGGAGATTTTTATCTGATTATGTGAATGTTGTTTAGATCCTAGGATGTTATAGATGGCTCTTCGTGTGCTTTTCATGTTGCCTTTTGCTTCTTTGAATCTACTCTCAAAATAGCAAAGTTTTGCTTTTCTCATTATACTAGTAAACAGTGACGAGTACTTCTTAACTACTTCCTTTGCAGCTAGGCCAATCCTTTTTTCACATTCATGTTTCTTGTCGATTACTCCGAGTATGCCATTTGTGAGCCAGGAATTGTTTATCCTTTTGTCAGTTAATTGCTTGGTGAGGAGAGGACAATGAGTATTGTATAGACTTAGAATTTTGGAAAGGAAGAGGTTAATTAATGAATTTATATCCTGAGTATTATTAAAATCAAATTCTCAGTTTATATTTTAGATTGCATTTGTGAGATTGCCTTAAGGTAAGTTTCTTGTTAGCTGGTGGTGTTATTTACATGATCGCTACGAGGAGGGTAGGATATTTTTATGTATTATAAGGTATTTTCTTGTTCAATAAGCATACATGAGCATGAATACTTATTTATTTATTTATTCATTTATGTGCAAGAAGGTACATTCGGGGGGGGGGGGGGGGGGGATTAAGAGAGTACGTAGCAATGAAGATTTAACATTCTTGTAAAGCCACAAGCACGCATACCGTTTTGGGCAGGTCCATATATCTAATACATAATTTTAACTAGGTAATATCAGCAGAATTGGCAAAAAATGTTTACAGATACATTGTAAGAAAATTTGACACAATATACAAATATTAGAGTAATACTCAATAATGACAAAGATTAGTAGGAACATTAGGGTAAGATAGGGTTATCAACTGGTTCACTGAAGCACAATTTGAGGATCATTTCAAGGAATAATGCAATAAACTATGCACTCAATATAACAACCATGTTACAGGTGATAACAATAATGACAAAGGTAAAGATAGAATGGCCTAGGTATATATTTTGGGGGGATTTAGTAGCACTAGATTCAGTGTGAGTTTCAAGCACTAGGTCGGAAACTATGAAGGTAAGTTTCTTGTTATCTGGTGGTGTCATGTCCATGTTTGCTATGAGGAAGGTAGGATAATGGTCTGTAAATTTCAAATTCAAATTCAAAATTTTTATTCAGGTAAAAGTACATACATAGAAGATGAGTTATAAACCTAAAGTTGGATTTACAGATAGAGCTAGTACATACAATTCTTAAAGCCACTAATATGCATAGCGTTTCGGGCAAGATGTGGGGGAAAAATCACTTAGACTAAAACTTAATAGCAATTGAGAATAACGTATAAATTGTGTTGAAAAAAAGAATAAAAAAAGAAGGGGGAACATAGCAAAAATCAGCAATTTTAAAAATTGGTCAACAAACGGCATTGTTTAAAATAGCAAGACATGGGTTGCCATTTAGGGGGTAAAGCAGGTTACATGGAGTTTATTAGGTAGTACTTAGTTTTTATCTTAAACTGGTTGAGAGAGGTACAGCCGTTGACGTGATTGGGAGGGTCATTCCCCATTCTGGGTCCCTTGAGCTGTAGAGCATTTCTAGTTTGGTTAAGTCGTACTCTTGGAATATCAAATAGGTACTTGTTTCTGGTGTAGAGCCCATGGGATCTGTTACAACCTTCTAAGAAGCTTTTAAGGTCAGGATTGACATTACAGTTCAAAATTTTAAATATATAGAGTACACATGAGATGATGTGCAGTGATTTAATATCTAACATAATCAAAGATTTGAGTAAAAGTACCGAACGCTGTCTGGGTTAGATATTGTTCAAATAGCAGATATGTGTTGAATAATTAAAGAACGTAAATGATTTTGGGTAGTAGAACCCCAAGCACAAATGCCATAAGTGAGATTGGGATAGATGAGAGAGTAATAGAGCGTCACCAGGGCAGGGCGAGGTAAATAATATCTGATCTTAGAAAGAATGCCAACACCTTCAGAAACTTTTTTTATATATATGTCGAATGTGCCCTGGAAATTCAGCTTGTTATCGATGAGAACACCACGAAATTTGCCATCTACTTTGATGCTAATTTAGATATTGTTTATGCATAGATTAATGTGGTTTGAGGATTTATTACCAAACAAAATATAGAAAGTTTTGTCAATGTTAAGGGTGAGTTTGTTAACAGTTAGCCAAAGATGGACATTATTTAGCTCAATATTCACCGTGACATTTTGAGCAAGCGGGTCAGGACTGGAGAAAATGAAGGTTGTGTCATCAGCAAATAAGATTGGTATGAAGTGTTGAGAGGCATTTGGAAGGTCATTAATGTAGATGAGAAGATGGAGATGTAGATGAGATGGAGATGTAGATGAGTGTTGGAGAAACATCTCTAACATTCTTAAACCTATATTGTTTGCTGATGATACTACCATAATCTACTCAGACCCCAACCCCACATAAAATAAATAATGTTGTGAATAATGAATTAAAAAAGTTCACTTATGGATGTCAACCAGCAAACTCACTAAACATAGAAAAGACCTGCTACATCTTATGTGGGAGCTAAGCAACAAAAACAAATCAGCTTCAGGAAGACAATGTTAACATCAGCAATAAAAATGATGGAAAGTTTCTTGGCCTATACCGAGATAAGAGACTCAACTTCTGCACCCACATACAACACACAACTAAGAAAGTCTCTAAAACAGTTGGTATACTCTCAAAAATAAGTTATTTTGTACCTAACTCTGCTCCCTTCTCACTATACTATGCACAAATCTATCCCTATCTTACTTATGGTATCTGTGCATGGGGTTCAACCACTGCAAACCAACTCAAATCCATCATCACCCAGCAAAAATCTGATATCAGAACAAAAACAAACGCTACTTTCAGACAACACTCAGCCCCGTGTTTAAATTCCTAAATATGCTAAACATAAATTCACTCCACAACCCTGTCCTTAAATGCAAATCATGCTCTGAAACTCTCCCTGGACAGATGGAATAGGACCCATACTCACCACACCAGAAATTAATATCTCTTTGCTATCCCCAGAGTTAAACTTAATTCGTGTAAACTCTCTATGCAAATAATGGGACCTCGTCTATGGGACTCACTCCCTAATGAATTGAAAAGTTTCCAACTTTTGCCTTATTCAAAAACAAAAATAAAGAGTACCTCATTTCATCTTCATAGTTTAATACCTTGTGCTTTAAACTCGCACTGTATCTAGTGCTACCCAATCCTCCAATATATTTGTAACTAAGCCATACAACTTTACCATTGTTATCGTTGCTATCATCTTATATATGCTATCAATATGCTTTATTGTGAATACTAATCATAGTCAAATTATCTATCAATTTATCAATGCTATCATTCAAATAAAATAATAAATAAAATAAATAAAATAAAATGTTTATTTAGGTAAGGTACATACATACAATAAATTTTTACAAAGATTGGTTGACTTATAGGTAGAGCTAGTACATACAATGCCTAAAGCCACTATTACGCAAAGCGTTTCGGGCATGATAAACTTAAATGACAAGCTTAATACTAATTGAGCATAATGAGTAGAATGAAAACAAGAAATGAAAACATAGATGAAAAAGCAGCACAAATACAATAATGTCGACAAACAGCGCTCTTTAAAAAAAACAGACATTGGTTGACAATAGAAGGGTAAGGTAGGTTACAGGGAATTTATTAGGTATAGCTTTGTTTTTAACTTAAACTGGTTGAGAGAGGTACAGTCTTTAACATGGTTGGGAAGGTCATTCCACATTCTGGGCCCCTTGATTTGTAGAGCATTTCTAGTTTGATTAAGTCGTACTCTAGGAATATCAAAACTGTATTTGTTTCTGGTGTGGTGCTCATGGGTTCTGTTACAACCTTCTGTGAAGCTTTTGAGATCAGGATTGACATTATAGTTTAGCGTTTTATATATGTATAATACACATGAGAGAATGTGCAGTGACTTAATGTCTAACATATTCAGAGATTTGAGTAGGGGGTAGTATTTCTAGGGAGTAGAAATCTATCAATGTGCTTTAATATACCTACTAATTTCTCTCAAATTTGTCTTGCAATGTACCTGTTAACATTCTAAAGCATTTTTGCTTGAATTTACCTACATAATATTATCTTTTACATTAAGGACCTGCCAGAAACGCTGTGCGTACTAGTGGCTTTACAAGAATGCATACAGAATGTTATGTACTCCCACAAATCCTATGTACCTTCTTGTATATATATATATAAAATAAATAATTAATCATGTAATGATTCTGCATGTAATAATCTCTCGTGTAAACGCTGACAGAGGCACTGGCACTGTTGAACAAAATTCGGGTTAATTTCCTCTTCACCCAACACTACATGGCCTAGCTGCTGCTCATCAAGGGATAAATGCATGGAAACCTAATATGCCTTAGATCACAGTGACCTTCAACAGTAATCAACCGCAAATTACAAATTTCTATTGTGCATTCCTCTCTACGACCTCGCTGTCAGACGTACACCATACGCTTAACCCAACTCAACCACCAATTACCACGAGTCTACCACTGTAAACATGACCAAACATGGCTACAAACAAGATAGCGGTGCCTCTGGCTCATCTTCCTTGATATCAAGAGACCAGACTGAGACAATAGCAATACCGGGTTCGTCCCCAATGTTGATAAACACAGCGTCTGGCTCCTCCATGCCGCCGCCGTTAAGGAAACAACTGACAGCTCAGGCTATGGAATTCACTCAGTCTATGCTTCCCTTTACAAACTTCAAACCCCTGCGAGGTAACCCATGGCTGAGGAAACTATACAACCTAGAGCTCCAGCAATCTGAAGCAGTTGAGGCCCTCCAAACCACAGTCTCTCGTCAACAACAAACAATAGACCGCCTCCTTAAAATTCAGTCCTCGTCGAGCAACGATAAAGCAATTCATACAAGCAATACTTCAGTATTGCTTGTATGTATAAGTACATACAAGAATACTTCAGTATATACCTTGAATACTTCAGTATAAGTATTCAAGGAATACTTATACTGAAGTATAGAGTTACAACCGTAGGTTGGATTACCTGCAGAGACATACATATGTGTTCTAGGACTGATAGGGTGTTTGAACATTGTTGTATATCAAGGAATATTTATGCTGATATTTATGTTATTATAGCTATAGGCTGAATTGCCTGCAAATATTTATGTTCTAGAGTTGGAAGTGCCATATCATATTGTACTGCATGATGTAACCATTTGGTGAGGCTGATAGTGCAACCTTGTGTTATAAGACTTGACCTACTTGATGAGATTGGTAGTATTAGGTGGTGAGTCAGGAGTTAGGATACCACTTGATGAGCAGAAGATAGAGTCCTAACGGTATTGGAGTGCGACCTGACTACAGTAGTATAGTGTTGGATATATATATATATATATATATATATATATATATATATATATATATATATATATATATATATATATATATATATATATATATATATATATATATATTATATAATTTGCTGGTGTTTGCCCTTGTCCTAGTGAGGCTTACCAGAAAGTAGGTAAGAGAGAGAGAGAAAGAACCAAGAACCACAGCTGTTGACAGGGTAGAACGGAATAATAAAATGTCAAAGGGGATCTTTTTCTTGAGATGATTTCGGTTTTTTTTTTTTTTAGTGTCCCCGCGGCCCGGTCCTCGACCAGGCCTCCACCCCCAGGAAGCAGCCCGTGACAGCTGACTAACACCGAGGTACCTATTATACTGCTAGGTAACAGGGGCATAGGGTGAAAGAAACTCTGCCCATTGTTTCTCGCCGGTGCCTGGGATCGAACCCAGGACCACAGGATCACAACTCCTGCGTGCTGTCCGCTCGCCCGGCCGGCTCCGACCGCTCCCGGACCGGCTCCTATGGTATGTCCATAGAACCGGCTCCTATGGTATGTCCATAGATTGAAGAGATCATATCGCATAAGGAGAGAGTGGGAGTCACAGCGGCTCGAGTGGGTGTGTGCACGTGACAACGAGGCTAAGTATTCAAGCCGCATCCCCTAAATGTGTGACGTTGAGCCCCTCTCCCAGTGCCCGAAGCGCCCGAGGTGATCTGGTAAAGTATACCAGTATAAAGTATAAAGTAAAGTAAAGCACTCTACCGAGTTTTTGGGTTGGTTTGTCCATAAAGAAGGACCAAAATCAACACCATTCCTATAATACTGGACAGCTATGTCATGCCACTCATAGTGTGGGATGGTCATGTTATAATAATAATAACTCACTGTGTCAGAGGACAGGCAACCAGAGTGTACTCATGCACGTTAAGCTAATATGGAGGTTCCCCCCAACAAGGTCGAATTACTGACTCCGTCCAGTATGCAGGCCTGGATGCTTGGTGAACAGACTCATTAGGTGATAGGAGATGCGCCCAACCACTGCTGTTCCGCCTGAGATTCGAATCCGGAATTTTACAATGATAGCCGAGAACGAACCTTACTGTACTACTACAGCCCCTCTTCACAAACAAAGGTCAAAGTCCATTCCATGCACCCGCCATACCCCCATGTTTATAAATGAAAAACGGTTTACTCACGACTCAACTAATGATGTCCAAACACTTCCGGAACAATTGCTTCCCTGACGACTTTTGTTCAAACCACAACGTTGTGAATGTTTCACCCACGTACTACATATACAAATAATATCCAACGGAACCTAAACACCTAACCTAACCAATGCTTAAATATGCACAATATGCTAATATATAACTATTAATTTATGTTTGAGAAACTCCCTATTTTGAATGAACATCATGTTATTACTGATGAATGCGTCTTTGGGGGTCGACCACTGGATGGAATGGACTTTAGTCTTAGGACGGGGTAACTACCGGGACCCTAAAGCAAGCACTGCACGGGTATGTCATACTACAGTGTGGGACGGTCACGTTAAAGCAAGCACTGGATTAGAATATCATGTCACACATAGTGTGGGACGGTCACGTTATTGCACGCACAGGATTGGACTAACATGCCACATATAGCGTGGGACGGTCACGTTATGGGAATCACAGAAGTGGAATATCATGCTACACAAAATAATAATAATAATTTGTATTTACAAGAAGATACAATGGGTTTGTGAGATTACATAAAATTGGTATTTTTACATTCATGCAAAGCCACTAATACGCATAGCGTTTCGGCCACATCCTTAATCTCACATATCAGGTAAGACGAAAAGGTACATTGAAGCAAAATTTTATATCAACATATACCTGCAATATAACATAGTGTAGAACGGTCACATTATGGCAAGCACTGCACGGGTGACCACGGGGAATAGCCTTCCCTTGGAAATGCATAACAATACATAAGACAATAAATAATTTTTCATGTTATTTGTATAAAAAAACCTGTCCATATTCAGTTTACATCCAGGTAAATTTCTCAATGAATTAGATGATTCAAAGTATATTAAAGTTACTCCCGTCAAATAATAATAGATATATAAATTCGCTTACTGATGAAACTTAAGCTTTACTGTGAATATTTCATAATTTTCTAAATAATTATCAAAATTCTTTTAATGTTATATTTATAATTAAAAATTAAAAAAAGTAATTATAAAGTGAAATTAAATAATGAATAACTTTTTATAATCTTGTATAATGTGTTTTGCAGAATAAATAATATATAAAACAATCTAAGTCACTGACAAACTTCGTTTGATAATTAATAAAACATGTAGATACGTATATTATTTTTACTGCCATGTATTTGGCATAATATTCAGTAAATTATTAATTAGGTTTTACAAGGTCTAGGTTCAAAGTAAATAAATGTAGTGAGAACATTAAGTACATCTCAAAAGAATAGAGTCCATTAGACAAAAAGATAGGTTGTTATGCCCACTCATCCACTTGTGCACCTCTATCATGTCACTCCTAATTCTTCGCCTTTCTAGATAAATCAAATTAGGCTTTGTCATTATGACAGGTTTCTAATTTGCTGGATTAACTTTGTCATCCAACGCTGGATGCTTTCTAGTGAATTTATATATATTCTATGGGATGGGGACCAAAAATGAACTCCATAATATAAATGGTTGCCAAACAAGAGCAAGATATAGCTGAAGAACAACACCAGGTGTTTTATTACTAACGCTTCGAAAATAAATCCCAGTGTCCTATTTGCCTTATTACAAACATTTATGTAATGATTTTTGGTTTTAAATTCTTACTATTCATGACTCACAGATCCCTTTCGCAATCTTAACCCCATCTACCTCGTATCATGTAACTCTATTATGTATACCTAGCCTGTTTTCGCATGCATTATTAATTTCTTCCCACCTTAGACTCGGTTATTAGTATCTATGGGAATTTTCATTACCTGCAAACTGACATGTTATCTTGAGTGAGCTTGTGAGAATGAATATTGGTGGTCGGCTTCCTTGTTGGATCAGAGATTACTTATCTAACAGGAAGTCTTCTGTATTTCTCTAGGGGCATAGGAGTGTAACAAAAGACTTCGAACTAGGCACCCTACAGGGAGGTGTCCATGTGGGGTGGCATAGATGGTAATGAAAAGGCAGACCCACTAGCAAAAACTGCCACTGCTCTACCTCTTGTACAGATTAAAATACCTCCAAGTTTTTAACAGATTAAGGAGTAAATTAAGAAGAAAATACTCCCAACTATCAAAAGTCGCCAAAGAGCCAAAGAAAGATCCACTGCGACGTGGAACGAACAAGCCACTGGGTACTCCTCTTTCAAACCTGGAAAATAGATATCCAGAGATATTGCAGTAGCGATACACAGACTCAGACTTGGTTACAGGTGCTGTTGGGAGGTATTAGTAGGCATCCATCAGTCTCAGGAGACTATGTGCTTGCTCTCTGGTTGTCGGTCTGGAGTGGCCTCTCCAGGGCTCAAAGCCAGGGTAGGTTGATACGGAGAAAAAGCTGTTACCCAAGCAGCAGGTCCCCTCTCCCCACGGTGCCGAAAGTCTCCAATGGAAAAGCAAACGCCAATACGATTGGTTCCAGCACCGTCGCAGGAACTGTGAGCTCCGGAGTTGACTTCGAAGTTGGTGAAAGAAGGCACAGGAACTCCAAACCAAGAGACGACGTGGTCGGGGCCGGAGAAGAACCACCTCATCAAGGGCAAGAATGACCCCAGCCTCCTGAAGCAGAGCCTGGGCCGCACGAGCCCCAGGAAGTGGACATCCCAGTCCCGCACCTACGGGTTCCAGACAGTGATCGTCACAGCTCTCTTTCACCCGAGGCCGGCTTCTTTCAAGACCAAGCAGAAGGAAGAGTGATAATTATTATATACAGAAATTATTATTATAATAATGATTATAATAATAATATATATATAATTAATAATTATCACTCTTCCTTTTGCTTGGCCTTTAAGGAAGCCGACCTTGGGATAAAGAGGGTTGACTATCTCAACCCGCTCAATAAACCCGAGGTAATAAACCCAATAGTTAAAGAATGACATATCTATGGAACAGATGCAGAGGCGCCAATCTTACACTACTTATTGGAATGTGAAGCAACTGAAGCCCTGCGCATCAAACTCAACATTCAGCCAACAAGAGAAGCTGCATTAGATGCAAAATCCACAACATCTACAATGGTTAGAAACGCAGATGAAATATGGGACTCACTAGTGAACACTGTGCATCTGTATCCGCTACCAAGATAATATTTTTAAAACAAGACTAAAACCAGTGCGCTAAAACAGAAGCTGAAAAGAAACTGGGGATAAGGAGGAAACTCCACCTCCATATGTAATTTTGATCCTAATATCATAGTTACAAGGTTATCGTGAATAACCGAACTCAATTACGGGCTCACTATAGCCTATTCTACATAGACATTTCGTTCTGAGTAGCTAAATATAAAACAACAGCAACAGCAACAACGATCATAGAACAGCTAGATAAAGTGTGGGACAGTTACATTATGGCAAACACTGCACAGCTATGTCATGTCACATATAGCGTGGGACAGTCACATTATGGCAAACACTGGACGGATATGTCATGTCATATATAGCGTGGGACAGTTATATTATGGCAAACACTGGACAGTTATGTCATGTCACATATAGAGTAGGATAGTCACGCTATGGAAAACACTGGACAGCTATGTCATGTCACATATAGCGGGGACAGTTACATTATGGCAAACACTGGACAGATATGTCATGTCACATATAGCGGGGACAGTTACATTATGGCAAACACTGGACAGATATGTCATGTCACATATAGCGTAGGACAGTCACGTTATGGCAAACACTAGACAGCTATGTCATGCCACTCATAGTGTGGGATGGTCATGTTATAATAATAATAATAACTCACTGTGTCAGGGGACAGGCAACCAGAGTGTATTCATGCACGTTAGGCTTATATTTAGGTTCCTCCCCCCCCCCAACAAGGTCGAATTACTGACTCAGTTCAGTTGAACAGACGCATTAGGTGATAGGAAATGCGCCCAATCCCTGTTGTTCCGCCTGTGATTCGAAAACGGAATTTTACAATGATAGCTGAGAACGAACCTTACTGTACTACCTCAGCCCCTCCTCACAAACAAAGGTCAAATCCATTCCATGCACCCGCCATACCCCTTGTTTATAAATGTAAAACGGTTTACTCCCGACTCAACTAATGATGTCCAAACACTTCCGGAATAAATGCTTCCCTGACGACTTTTGTTCAAACCACAACGTTGTGAATGTTTCACCCACGTACTACAAATACAAATAATATCCAACGGAACCTAAACACTTAACCTAACCAATGCTTAAATATGCACAATATGCTAATATATAACAATATTAATTTATGTTTGAGAAACTCCCTATTTTGAATGAACATCATGTTATTATTGATGAATGCGTCTATGGGGGTCGACCGCTGGATGGAATGGACTTTAGTCTTACGATGGGTTAACTACAGGGACCCTAAAGCAAGCACTGCACGGGTATGTCATACTACAGTGTGGGACGGTCACGTTAAAACAAGCACTGGATTAGAATATCATGTCACACATAGTGTGGGACGGTCACGTTATGGCACGCACAGGATTGGACTAACATGCCACATATAGCGTGGGACGGTCACGTTATGGGAATCACAGAAGTGGAATATCATGCTACACAAAATAATAATAATAATTTGTATTTACAAGAAGATACAATGGGTTGTGAGATTACATAAAATTGGTATTTTTACATTCATGCAAAGCCACTAATACGCATAGTGTTTCGGCCACATCCTTAATCTCACATATCAGGTAAGACGAAAAGGTACATTGAAGCAAAATTTTATATCAACATATACCTGCAATATAACATAGTGTAGAACGGTCACATTATGGCAAGCACTGCATGGATGACCACGGGGAATAGCCTTCCCTTGGAAATGCATAACTATACATAAGACATTAAATAATTTTTCATGTTATTTGTATAAAAAAACCTGTCCATATTCAGTTTACATCCAGGTAAATTTCTCAATGAATTAGATGATTCAAAGTATATTAAAGTTACTCCCGTCAAATAATAATAGATATATAAATTCGCTTACTGATGAAACTTAAGCTTTACTGTGAATATTTCATAATTTTCTAAATAATTATCAAAACTCTTTTAATGTTATATTTATAATTAAAAATTAAAAGAAGTAATTATAAATTCAAATTAAATCATGAATAACTTTTTATAATCTTGTATAATGTGTTTTGCAGAATAAATAATATATAAAACAATCTAAGTCACTGACAAACTTCGCTTGATAATTAATAAAACATGTAGATACGTATATTATTTTTACTGCCATGTATTTGGCATAATATTCAGCAATTTATTAATTAGGTTTTACAAGGTCTAGGTTCAAAGTAAATAAATGTAGTGAGAACATTAAGTACATCTCAAAAGGATAGAGCCCATTAGACAAAAAGATAGGTTGTTATGCCCACTCATTAACTTGTACACCTCTATCTTGTCACTCCTAATTCTTCGCCTTTCTAGATAAATCAAATTAAGCTTTGTCATTATGACAGGTTTCTAATTTGCTGGATTAACTTTGTCATCCAACGCTGGACGCTTTCTAGTGAATTTATATATATTCTATGGAATGGGGACCAAAAATGAACTCCATAATATAAATGGTTGCCAAACAAGAGCAAGATATAGCTGAAGAACACCAGGTGTTTTATTACTAACGCTTCGAAAATAAATCCCAGTGTCCTATTTGCCTTATTACAAACATTTATGCAATGATTTTTGGTTTTAAATTCTTACTATTCATAACTCACAGATCCCTTTCGCAATCTTAACACCATCTAGCTCATATCATGTAACTCTATTATGTATACCTAGCCTGTTTTCGCATGTATTATTAATTTCTTCCCACCTTAGACTCGGTTATTAGTATCTATGGGAATTTTCATTACCTGCAAACCGACATGTTATCTTGAGTGAGCTTGTGAGAATGAATATTGGTGGTCGGCTTCCTTGTTGGATCAGAGATTACTTATCTAACAGGAAGTCTTCTGTATTTCTCTAGGGGCATAGGAGTGTAACAAAAGACTTCGAACTAGGCACCCTACAGGGAGGTGTCCATGTGGGGTGGCATAGATGGTAATGAAAAGGCAGACCCACTAGCAAAAACTGCCACTGCTCTACCTGTTGTACAGAATAAAATACCTCCAAGTTTTTAACAGATTAAGGAGTAAATCAAGAAGAAAATACTCCCAACTATCAAAAGTCGCCAAAGAGCCAAAGGAAGATCCACTGCGACGTGGAACGAACAAGCCACTGGGTACTCCTCTTTCAAACCTGGAAAATAGATATCCAGAGATATTGCAGTAGCGATACACAGACTCAGACTTGGTTACAGGTGCTTTTGGGAGGTAGTAGTAGGCATCCATCAGTCTCAGGAGACTATGTGCTTGCTCTCTGGTTGTCGGTCTGGAGTGGCCTCTCCAGGGCTCAAAGCCAGGGTAGGTTGATACGGAGAAAAAGCTGTTACCCAAGCAGCAGGTCCCCTCTCCCCACGGCGCCGAAAGTCTCCAATGGAAAAGCAAACGCCAATACGATTGGTTCCAGCACCGTCGCAGGAACTGTGAGCTCCGGAGTTGACTTCGAAGTTGGTGAAAGAAGGCACAGGAACTCCAAAGCAAGAGACGACGTGGTCGGGGCCGGAGAAGAACCACCTCATCAAGGGCAAGAATGACCCCAGCCTCCTGAAGCAGAGCCTGGGCCGCACGAGCCCCAGGAGGTGGACATCCCAGTCCCGCACCTACGGGTTCCAGACAGAGATCGTCACAGCTCTCTTTCACCCGAGGCCGGCTTCTTTCAAGACCAAGCAGAAGGAAGAGTGATAATTATTATATACAGAAATTATTATTATAATAATTATTATAAAAATAATATATATATAATTAATAATTATCACTCTTCCTTTTGCTTGGCCTTTAACCCTTGGACTGCTCACCTATTTTCGGCAAAAACGTCTTGGTGCAATTGTCAAGGACATATTTTTGTTATTTTTACAAATGTTCAGGTAAATTTAATGTCAAAATGTTTCCAAAGTCAACTATTTCCATTTCAAAACACAAATAGTAATGAAAACATTAAAAAACATTAAAATATAGCCAAATTAAAAAACAAAAAGCACAACTCTCTAAGCGCCTAAAGGCGCTTTGCGCAGTGCAGTGGTTAAGGAAGCCGACCTTGGGTGAAAGGGGGTTGACTATCTCAACCCGCTCAATAAACCCGAGGTAATAAACCCAATAGTTAAAGAATGTCATATCTATGGAACAGATGCAGAGGCTCCAATATTACACTACTTATTGGAATGTGAAGCAACTGAAGCCCTGCGCATCAAACTCAACATTCAGCCAAGAAGAGAATCTGCATTAGATGCAAAATCCACAGCATCTACAATGGTTAGAAACGCAGATGAAATATGGGACTCACTAGTGAACACTGTGCATCTGTATCCGCTACCAAGATAATATTTTTAAAAGAAGACTAAAACCAGTGCGCTAAAAGAGCTGAAAAGAAACTGGGGAAAAGGAGGAAACTCCACCTCCATATACAATTTTGATCCTAATATCATAGTTACAAGGTTATCGTGAATAACCGAACTCAATTACGGGCTCACTATAGCCCATGCTACATGGACATTTCGTTCTGAGTAGCTAAATATAAAACAACAACAACAACAAAAACAACGGCCATAGAACAGCTAGATAAAGTGTAGGACAGTTACATTATGGCAAACACTGCACAGCTATGTCATGTCACATATAGCGGGGAGAGTCACATTATGGCAAACACTGGACAGCTATGTCATGTCATATATAGCGTGGGACAGTTACATTATGGCAAACACTGGACAGATATGTCATGTCATATATAGCGTGGGACAGTTATATTATGGAAAACACTGGACAGCTATGTCATGTCACATATAGCGGGGACAGTTACATTATGGCAAATGCCGGACAGCTATGTCATGTCACATATAGCGGGGACAGTTACATTATGGCAAATGCCGGACAGCTATGTCATGTCACATATAGCGTGGGACAGTCACATTATGGCAAACACTGGACTGATATGTCATGTCATATATAGCGTGGGACAGTTATATTATGGCAAACACTGGACAGTTATGTCATGTCACATATAGCGTGGGACAGTCACATTATGGCAAACACTGGACAGATATGTCATGTCATAAATAGCGTAGGACATTCAGGTTATGACAAACAATAGACAGCTATGTCATGCCACTCATAGTGTGGGATGGTCATGTTATAATAATAATAATAACTCACTGTGTCAGGGGACAGGCAACCAGAGTGTATTCATGCACGTTAGGCTTATATTTAGGTTCCTCCCCCCCCAACAAGGTCGAATTACTGACTCAGTTCAGTTGAACAGACGCATTAGGTGATAGGAAATGCGCCCAATCCCTGTTGTTCCGCCTGAGATTCGAAAACGGAATTTTACAATGATAGCTGAGAACGAACCTTACTGTACTACCTCAGCCTCTACTCACAAACAAAGGTCAAATCCATTCCATGCACCCGCCATACCCCCTTGTTTATAAATGAAAAACGGTTTACTCCAGACTCAACTAATGATGTCCAAACACTTCCGGAATAAATGCTTCCCTGACGACTTTTGTTCAAACCACAACGTTGTGAATGTTTCACCCACGTACTACAAATACAAATAATATCCAACGGAACTTAAACACCTAACCTAACCTAACCAATGCTTAAATATGCACAATATGCTAATATATAACAATATTAATTTATGTTTGAGAAACTCCCTATTTTGAATGAACATCATGTTATTATTGATGAATGCGTCTATGGGGGTCGACCGCTGGATGGAATGGACTTTAGTCTTACGATGGGTTAACTACAGGGACCCTAAAGCAAGCACTGCACGGGTATGTCATACTACACAGTGTGGGACGGTCACGTTAAAACAAGCACTGGATTAGAATATCAAGTCAAACATAGTGTGGGACGGTCACGTTATGGCACGCACAGGATTGGACTAACATGCCACATATAGCGTGGGACGGTCACGTTATGGGAATCACAGAAGTGGAATATCATGCTACACAAAATAATAATAATAATTTGTATTTACAAGAAGATACAATGGGTTTGTGAGATTACATAAAATTGGTATTTTTACATTCATGCAAAGCCACTAATACGCATAGCGTTTCGGCCACATCCTTAATCTCACATATCAGGTAAGACGAAAAGGTACATTGAAGCAAAATTTTATATCAACATATACCTGCAATATAACATAGTGTAGAACGGTCACATTATGGCAAGCACTGCATGGATGACCACGGGGAATAGCCTTCCCTTGGAAATGCATAACTATACATAAGACATTAAATAATTTTTCATGTTATTTGTATAAAAAAACCTGTCCATATTCAGTTTACATCCAGGTAAATTTCTCAATGAATTAGATGATTCAAAGTATATTAAAGTTACTCCCGTCAAATAATAATAGATATATAAATTCGCTTGCTGATGAAACTTAAGCTTTACTGTGAATATTTCATAATTTTCTAAATAATTCTCAAAATTCTTTTAATGTTATATTTATAATTAAAAATTAAAAAAAGTAATTATAAAATGAAATTAAATAATGAATATCTTTTTATAATCTTGTATAATGTGTTTTGCAGAATAAATAATATATAAAACAATCTAAGGCACTGACAAACTTCGCTTGATAATTAATAAAACATGTAGATACGTATATTATTTTTACTGCCATGTATTTGGCATAATATTCAGTAATTTATTAATTAGGTTTTACAAGGTCTAGGTTCAAAGTAAATAAATGTAGTGAGAACATTAAGTACATCTCAAAAGGATAGAGCCCATTAGACAAAAAGATAGGTTGTTATGCCCACTCATTAACTTGTACACCTCAATCTTGTCACTCCTAATTCTTCGCCTTTCTAGATAAATCAAATTAAGCTTTGTCATTATGACAGGTTTCTAATTTGCTGGATTAACTTTGTCATCCAACGCTGGATGCTTTCTAGTGAATTTATATATATTCTATGGAATGGGGACCAAAAATGAACTCCATAATATAAATGGTTGCCAAACAAGAGCAAGATATAGCTGAAGAACACCAGGTGTTTTATTACTAACGCTTCGAAAATAAATCCCAGTGTCCTATTTGCCTTATTACAAACATTTATGCAATGATTTTTGGTTTTAAATTCTTACTATTCATAACTCACAGATCCCTTTCGCAATCTTAACACCATCTAGCTCATATCATGTAACTCTGTTATGTATACCTAGCCTGCTTTCGCATGAATTATTAATTTCTTCCCACCTTAGACTCGATTATTAGTATCTATGGGAATTTTCATTACCTGCAAACCGACATGTTATCTTGAGTGAGCTTGTGAGAAGGAATATTGGTGGTCGGCTTCCTTGTTGGATCAAGATTACTTATCCAACAGGAAGTCTTCTGTATTTTTCTAGGGGCATAGGAGTGTAACAAGAGACTTCGAACTAGGCACCCTACAGGGAGGTGTCCCTGTGGAGTGGCATAGATGGTAATGCCACCATCTATGGCATAGATGGTAATGAAAAGGCAGACCCACTAGCAAAAACTGCCAATGCACTACCTGTTGTACTGATTAAAATACCTCCAAGTTTTTAACAGATTAAGGAGGAAATCAAGAAGAAAATACTCCCAACTATTAAAAGTCGCCACAGAGCCAAAGGAAGATCCACTGCGACGTGGAACGAACAAGCCACTGTGTACTCCTCTTTCAAACCTGGCAAATAGATATCCAGAGATATTGCAGTTGCGATACACAGACTCAGACTTGGTTACAGGTGCTGTTGGGAGGTAGTAGTAGGCATCCATCAGTCTCAGGAGACTATGTGCTTGCTCTCTGGTTGTCGGTCTGGAGTGGCCTCTCCAGGGCTCAAAGCCAGGGTAGGTTGATACGGAGAAAAAGCTGTTACCCAAGCAGCAGGTCCCCTCTCCCCACGGCGCCGAAAGTCTCCAATGGAAAAGCAAACGCCAATACGATTGGTTCCAGCACCGTCGCAGGAACTGTGAGCTCAGGAGTTGACTTCGAAGATGGTGAAAGAATGCACGGGAACACCAAACCAAGAGACGCCGTGGTCGGGACCGGAGAAGAACCACCTCATCAAGGGCAAGAATGACCCCAGCCTCCTGAAGCAGAGCCTCGGCCGCACGAGCCCTAGGAGGTGGACATCTCAGTCCCGCACCTACGGGTTCCAGACAGAGATCGTCATAGCCCTGTTTCACCCGGAATCGGATTCCTTCAAGACCAAGCAGAAGGAAGAGTGATAATTATTATATACAGAAATTATTATTATAATAATTATTATAATAATAATATATATAATTAATAATTGTCACTCTTCCTTTTGCTTGGCCTTTAAGGAAGCCGACCTTGGGATAAAGAGGGTTGACTATCTCAACCCGCTCAATAAACCCGAGGTAATAAACCCAATAGTTAAAGAATGTCATATCTATGGAACAGATGCAGAGGCGCCAATCTTACTCTACTTATTGGAATGTGAAGCAACTGAAGCCCTGCGCATCAAACTCAACATTCAGCCAACAAGAGAAGCTGCATTAGATGCAAAATCCACAGCATCTACAATGGTTAGAAACGCAGATGAAATATGGGACTCACTAGTGAACACTGTGCATCTGTATCCGCTACCAAGATAATATTTTTAAAACAAGACTAAAACCAGTGCGCTAAAACAGCTGAAAAGAAACTGCGGAAAAGGAGGAAACTCCACCTCCATATGTAATTTTGACCCTAATATCATAGTTACAAGGTTATCGTGAATAACCGAACTCAATTACGGGCTCACTATAGCCTATTCTACATAGACATTTCGTTCTGAGTAGCTAAAAATAAAACAACAGCAACAGCAACAACGGTCATAGAACAGCTAGATAAAGTGTGGGACAGTTACATTATGGCAAACACTGCACAGCTATGTCATGTCACATATAGCGTGGGACAGTCACTTTATGGCAAACACTGGACAGATATGTCATGTCATATATAGCGTGGGACAGTTACATTATGGCAAACACTGGACAGCTATGTCATGTCACATATAGAGTAGGATAGTCACGCTATGGCAAACACTGGACAGCTATGTCATGTCACATATAGCGTGGGACAGTCACATTATGGCAAACACTGGACAGCTATGTCATGTCACATATAGCATGGGACAGTTACACTATGGCAAACGCTGGACAGCTATGTCATGTCACATATAGCGTGGGACAGTCACTTTATGGCAAACACTGGACAGATATGTCATGTCATATATAGCGTGGGACAGTTACATTATGGCAAACACTGGACAGCTATGTCATGTCACATATAGATAGGATAGTCACGCTATGGCAAACGCTGGACAGCTATGCCATGTTACATATAGCGTGGGACAGTCACTTTATGGCAAACACTGGACAGATATGTCATGTCATATATAGCGTGGGACAGTTACATTATGGCAAACACTGGACAGCTATGTCATGTCACATATAGAGTAGGATAGTCACGCTATGGCAAACGCTGGACAGCTATGTCATGTCACATATAGCGTGGGACAGTCACTTTATGGCAAACACTGGACAGATATGTCATGTCATATATAGCGTGGGACAGTTACATTATGGCAAACACTGGACAGCTATGTCATGTCACATATAGAGTAGGATAGTCACGCTATGGCAAACGCTGGACAGCTATGCCATGTTACATATAGCGTGGGACAGTCACTTTATGGCAAACACTGGACAGATATGTCATGTCATATATAGCGTGGGACAGTTACATTATGGCAAACACTGGACAGCTATGTCATGTCACATATAGAGTAGGATAGTCACGCTATGGCAAACGCTGGACAGCTATGCCATGTTACATATAGCGTGGGACAGTCACTTTATGGCAAACACTGGACAGATATGTCATGTCATATATAGCGTGGGACAGTTACATTATGGCAAACACTGGACAGCTATGTCATGTCACATATAGAGTAGGATAGTCACGCTATGGCAAACGCTGGACAGCTATGCCATGTTACATATAGCGTGGGACAGTCACTTTATGGCAAACACTGGACAGATATGTCATGTCATATATAGCGTGGGACAGTTACATTATGGCAAACACTAGACAGCTATGTCATGCCACGCATGGTGTAGGATGGTCATGTTATAATAATAATAATAACTCACTGTGTCAGGGGACAGGCAACCAGAGTGTACTCATGCACGTTAGGCTTGTATGGAGGTTCCCTCCCCAACAAGGTCGAATTACTGACTCAGTTCAGGATGCAAGCCTGGATGTTAGGTGAACAGACGCCTTACGTGATAGGAAATGCGCCCAACCCCTGCTGTGCCGCCTGAGATTCGAACCCGGAATTTTACAATGATAGCTGAGAACGAACCTTACTGTACTACCTCAGCCCGTCCTCACAAACAAAGGTCAAATCCATTCCATGCACCCGCCATACCCCATGTTTATAAATGAAAAACGGTTTACTCCCGACTCAACTAATGATGTCCAAACACTTCCGGCATTAGTGCTTCCCTGACGACTTTTGTTCAAACCACAACGTTGTGAATGCTTCACCCACGTACTACATATACAAATAATATCCAACGGAACCTAAACACCTAACCTAACCTAACCAATCTTTAAATATGCCTAATATGCTAATATATAACAATATTAATTTATGTTTGAGAACATTCCTATTTTGAATGAACAACATTTTATTATTGATGAATGCGTCTATGGGGGTCGACCGCTGGATGGAATTGACTTTAGTCTTAGGACGGGTTAACTACCGGGACCCTAAAGCAAGCACCGCACGGGTATGTCATACTACACAGTGTGGGACGGTCACGTTAATTAAAGCAAGCACTGGATTAGAATATCATGTTACACATAGTGTGGGACGGTCACGTTATGGCACGCACAGGATTGGACTATCATGCCACATATAGCGTGGGACGGTCACGTTATGGGAATCACAGCAGTGGGATATCAAGCCACACAAAATAATAATAATAATTTGTATTTACAAGAAGATACAATGGGTTTGTGAGATTACATAAAATTGGTATTTTTAAAATTCATGCAAAGCCACTAATACGCATAGTGTTTCGGCAACGTCCATTATCTCACATATCAGGTAAGATGAAAAGGTACATTGTAGCAAAATTTTATATAAACATATAACTGCATTATAACATAGTGTTAAACGGTCACATTATGACAAGCACTGCACGGGTGACCACGGGGAATAGCCTTCCCTTGGACATGTATAACTATAAATAAGACATTAAATAATTTTTCATGTTATTTGTATAAAAAAACCTGTCCATATTCAGTTTACATCCAGGTAAATTTCTCAATGAATTAGATGATTCAAAGTATATTAAAGTTACTCCCGTCAAATAAAAATAAATATATAAATTCGCTTCCTGATGAAACTTAAGCTTTACTGCGAATATTTCATAATTTTCTAAATAAATATCAAAATTCTTTTACTGTTATATTTGTAATTCAAAATTTAAAAATATAATTAAAAATTGAAAATAAATAATAAATAACTTTTTATAATCTTGTATAATGTGTTTTGCTTAATAAATAATATATAAAACAATCTAAGGCATTGACAAACTTCGCTTGACAATTAATTAAACATATAAATATATATACTATTTTTACTGCCACATATTTGGCATAATATTCAGTAATTTATTAATTAGGTTTCACAAGGTCTGTTTCAAAGTAAGTAAATGTAGTAAGTACATCTCAAAAGGATAGAGGTTGTTATGCCCACTCATCCACTTGTACACCTCTATCTTGTCACCCCTAATTCTTCGCCTTTCTAGATAAATCAAATTAAGCTTTGTCATTATGACAGGTTTCTAATTTGCTGGATTAACTTTATCATCCAACGCTGGACGCTTTCTAGTGAATTTATATATATTCTATGGGATGGGGACCAAAAATGAACTCCATAATATAAATGGTTGCCTAACAAGAGCAAGATATAGCTGAAGAACAACACCAGGTGTATTATTACTAACGCTTCGAAAATAAATCCCAGTGTCCTATGTGCCTTATTACGAACATTTATGTAATGATTTTTTATTTTAAATTCTTACTATTCATAACCCCCAGATCCCTTTCGCAATCTTTACACCATCTAGCTCATATCATGAGTAGTGAGTTTACTAAGCTGGACACACTCATGAGTGGGTAGTGAGTTTACCAGGCTGGACACGTACTCATGAGTATGTAGTGAGTTTACCAAGCTGGACACACGTATGAGAGTGTAGTGAGTTTACCAAGCTGGACACACTCATGAGTAGTGAGTTTACTAAGCTGGACACGCTTATGAGAGTGTAGTGAGTTTACCAGGCTGGACACACTCATGGGTGTGTAGTGAGTTTACCAGGCTGGACACACTCCTGAGTGTGTAGTGAGTTTACCAGGCTGGACACACTCATGAGTGGGTAGTGAGTTTACCAACCTGGACACGTACTCATGAGTATATAGTGAGTTTACCAAGCTGGACACGTACTCATGAGTATATAGTGAGTTTACCAGGCTGGACACACTCATGAGTGTGTAGTGAGTTTACCAGGCTGGACACACTCATCAGTTTGTAGTGAGTTTACCAGGCTGGACACACTCATGAGTATATAGTGAGTTTACCAAGCTGGACACGTACTCATGAGTATATAGTGAGTTTACCAAGCTGGACACACTCATGAGTATATAGTGAGTTTACCAAGCTGGACAAGTACTCATGAGTATGTAGTGAGTTTACCAGGCTGGACACAGACTCATGAGTATGTAGTGAGTTTACCAAGCTGGACACGTACTCATGAGTTTGTAGTGAGTTTACCAAACTGGACACGTACTCATGAGTATATAGTGAGTTTACCAGGCTGGACACACTCATAAGTGTGTAGAGAGTTTACCAGGCTGGACACACTCATAAGTGTGTAGTGAGTTTACCAAGCTGGACACACTCATGAGTATATAGTGAGTTTACCAAGCTGGACTCACTCATGAGTATATAGTGAGTTTTCTAAGCTGGACACACTCATGAGTGTGTTTAGTGAGTTTACCAGGCTGGACACGTACTCATGAGTATGTAGTGTGTTTACCAAGCTGGACTCACTCATGAGTATATAGTGAGTTTACTAAGCTGGACACACTCATGAGTATATAGTGAGTTTACTAAGCTGGACACACTCATGAGTGTGTTTAGTGAGTTTACCAGGCTGGACACGTACTCATGAGTGAGTAGTGAGTTTACCAAGCTGGACACGGTTACACACATAGTGAAATTAACATGTATAATGTGCTAATATTCCCTATATAATAAAGGGCAGGTAACTATCAGGAGGAAAGCGCCAAGCCGTTAAACTATATATCAGTGGGAAAGATAAGGATTAGGGATGGGACGGGGGGGGGGGGAAGGGTGTAGGTATAAATATTACTTCACTTTCCAACTGTGTTCTTTATCCATAAAAAAATCCTGACATTCAGAATAATTTCCTCCGTAGCTTTGCTACTATTACCGCCTCTCTCGGTCTCGCTTCTTGCAGGTCGGCGTTCAATCCCCGACCGTCCACAAGTGGTTGGGCACCATTCCTTTCCCCCCGTCCCATCCTAAATCCTTATATCCTGATTCCTTCCAAGTGCTATATAGTCGTATTGGCTTGATAATCGTTTTTCCTTCATAATTTTCTTTCTTCTTTCATTGGCTTAAAAAGATATCACATATACGATGAGTGATATCTTGTCTATTACCCTTTATATATGTGATATCATTGTACGTAAGTGAAAGAGAAAGAGGAAGAGAGAGAGAATAGACGATAATAGCAAACTCTGAAGGTAGTTAACCTGACTATCAGAATTTCTTTTCAGGGATAAAGAAAACAGTTGGAAAGTGAACTAAAAGTTAAACCTGTACCGGAATTATAGGGACTGAAGAACAAGTAACTGACACTCAGCGAAGACCAGACTGCTTCCCAGCACGCAACATGAGAGAACACTGTCTGAAACATGAGAGAACACTGTGTGAAACATGAGAGAACACTGTCTGAAACATGAGAACACTGTCTGAAACATGAGAACACTGTCTGAAACATGAGAGAACACTGAAACATGAGAGAACACTGTCTGAAACATGAGAGAACACTGAAACATGAGAGAACACTGTCTGAAACGTCCCGACCGGTGAGCGACCCGACCGGCGAGAGACCCGACCGGCGAGACCCCCTCCCGGCGAGTTCCCCCTCCCAGCGAGTTCCCCTCCCAGCGAATCCCCCTCCCAGCGAGTTCCCCTCCCAGCGAGTTCTCCTCCCGGCGAGTCCCCCTCCCAGCGAGTTCCCCTCCCAGCGAGTCCCCTTCCCAGCAAGTTCCCCTCCCAGCGAGTTCCCCTCCCGGCGAGTCCCCCTCCCAGCGAGTTCCCCTCCCAGCGAGTTCCCCTCCCGGCGAGTCCCCCTCGCCGGCCGGGACGCCCGCCGGTCGGGAAGCCCGCCGGCCGGGACGCCCGCCGGTCGGGAAGCCCGCCGGTCGGGACGCCCGCTGGTCGGGACGCCAGCCGGTCGGGAAGCCCGCCGGTCGGGAAGCCCGCTGGGAGGGGGACTCGCCGGGAGGGGGACTCGCTGGGAGGGGGACTCGCCGGGAGGGGAACTCGCTGGGAGGGGAACTCGCTGGGAGGGGGACTCGCTGGGAGGGGAACTCGCTGGAAGGGGGACTAGCTGGGAGGGGGACTCGCCGGGAGGGGAACTCGCTGGAAGGGGAACTCGCTGGGAGGGGGACTCGCTGGGAGGGGAACTCGCTGGGAGGGGGACTCACTGGGAGGGGGTCTCGCTGGGAGAGGGACTCGCTGGGAGGGGGACTCGCCGGGAGGGGAACTCGCTGGGAGGGGAACTCGCTGGGAGAGGGACTCGCCGGGAGGGGGACTCGCTGGGAGGGAAACTCGCTGGGACAGGGACACGCCGGGAGGGGGACGCGCTGGGAGGGGGACTACCAGGTCGTAGTCGTCTCCTCGGTGATGGAGCTCACCTCAGGTACTTCCTCGGTGATGGAGCTCAACTGGGGTACTTCCACGGTGATTGAGCTCACCTCGGGTACTTCCACGGTAATGGAGCTCACCTGGGGTACTTCCTCGGTAATGGAGCTCACCTCCTGTACTTCCTCGGTGATGGAGCTCACCTGGGGTACTTCCTCGGTGATGGAGCTCACCTGGGGTACTTTCTCTGTGATGGAGCTCACCTGGGGTACTTTCTCGGTGATGGAGCTCACCTGGGGTACTTCCTCGGTGAGGGAGCTCACCTGGGGTACTTCCTCGGTGATGGAGCTCACCTGGAGTACTTCACCTGAGGTACTTCCTCGGTGATGCAGCTCACCACGGGTACTTCCTCGGTGATGGAGCTCACCTCGGGTACTTCCTCGGTGATGAAGCTCACCTCAGGTACTTCCTCGGTGATGCAGGTCACCTCGGGTACTTCCTCGGTGATAAAGCTCACCTCAGGTACTTCCTCGGTGATGCAGGTCACCCCGGGTACTTCGTCGGTGAAGAAGCTCACCTCAGGTACTTCCTCGGTGATGAAGCTCACCTCAGGTACTTCCTCAGTGAGGCAGGTCACCCCGGGTACTTCCTCGGTGATGAAGCTCACCTCAGGTACTTCCTCGGTGATGCAGGTCACCCCGGGTACTTCCTCGGTGATGAAGCTCACCTCAGGTACTTTCTCGGTGATGGAGCTCACCTGGGGTACTTCCACGGTGATGGAGCTCACCTCAGGTACTTCCTCGGTGATGCAGGTCACCTCGGGTACTTCCTTGGTGATACAGCTCACCTCAGGTACTTCCTCGGTGATGCAGGTCACCCCGGGTACTTCCTCGGTGAAGAAGCTCACCTCAGGTACTTCCTCGGTGATGAAGCTCACCTCAGGTACTTCCTCAGTGAGGCAGGTCACCCCGGGTACTTCCTCGGTGATGAAGCTCACCTCAGGTACTTCCTCGGTGATGCAGGTCACCCCGGGTACTTCCTCGGTGATGAAGCTAACCTCAGGTACTTCCTCGGTGATGGAGCTCACCTGGGGTACTTCCACGGTGATGGAGCTCACCTCACGTTCTTCCTCGGTGATGGAGCTCACCTGGGGTACTTCCACGGTGATGGAGCTCACCTCACGTTCTTCCTCGGTGATGGAGCTCACCTGGCGTACTTCCACGGTGATGGAGCTCACCTCACGTTCTTCCTCGGTGATGGAGCTCACCTGGCGTACTTCCACGGTGATGGAGCTCACATGGGGTACTACCACGGTGATGGAGATCACCTCACGTTCTTCCTCGGTGATGGAGCTCACCGGAGGTACTTCCTCGGTGATGGAGCTCACCGGAGGTACTTCCTCGGTGATGGAGCTCACCTCGGGTACTTCCTCGGTGATGGAGCCCACCTCGGGTTCTTCCTCGGTGATGGAGCCCACCTCGGGTACTTCCTCGGTGATGGAGCTCACCTCGGGTACTTCCTCGGTGATGGAGCCCACCTCGGGTACTTCCTCGGTGATGGAGCTCACCTCGGGTACTTCCTCGGTGATGGAGCCCACCTCGGGTTCTTCCTCGGTGATGGAGCCCACCTCGGGTACTTCTTCGGTGATGGAGCCCACCTCGGGTTCCTCCTCGGTGATGGAGCCCACCTCGGATACTTCCTCGGTGATGGAGCCCACCTCGGGAACTTCCTCGGTGATGGAGCCCACCTCGGGTTCTTCCTCGGTGATGGAGCCCACCTCGGGTACTTCCTCGGTGATGGAGCCCACCTCGGGTACTTCTTCGGTGATGGAGCCCACCTCGGGTACTTCCTCGGTGATGGAGCCCACCTCGGGTACTTCCTCGGTGATGGAGCCCACCTCGGGATCTTCCTCGGTGATGGAGCCCACCTCGGGTTCTTCCTCGGTGATGGAGCCCACCTCGGGTACTTCCTCGGTGATGGAGCCCACCTCGGGTACTTCCTCGGTGATGGAGCCCACCTCGGGTACTTCCTCGGTGATGGAGCCCACCTCGGGTACTTCCTCGGTGATGGAGCCCACCTCGGGTTCTTCCTCGGTGATGGAGCCCACCTCGGGTACTTCCTCGGTGATGGAGCCCACCTCGGGTACTTCCTCGGTGATGGAGCTCACCTCGGGTACTTCCTCGGTGATGGAGCCCACCTCGGGTACTTCCTCGGTGATGGAGCCCACCTCGGGTACTTCCTCGGTGATGGAGCCCACCTCGGGTTCTTCCTCGGTGATGGAGCCCACCTCGGGTACTTCCTCGGTGATGGAGCCCACCTCGGGTACTTCCTCGGTGATGGAGCTCACCTCGGGTACTTCCTCGGTGATGGAGCCCACCTCGGGTACTTCCTCGGTGATGGAGCCCACCTCGGGTTCTTCCTCGGTGATGGAGCCCACCTCGGGTTCTTCCTCGGTGATGGAGCCCACCTCGGATTCTTCCTCGGTGATGGAGCTTACCTCGGGTTCTTCCTCGGTGATGGAGCCCACCTCGGGTTCTTCCTCGGTGATGGAGCCCACCTCGGGTTCTTCCTCGGCGATGGAGCCCACCTCGGGTTCTTCCTCGGCGATGGAGCCCACCTCGGGTTCTTCCTCGGTGATGGACGCCACCTCGGGTTCTTCCTCGGTGATGGAGCCCACCTCGGGTACTTCCTCGGTGATGGACGCCACCTCGGGTTCTTCCTCGGTGATGGAGCCCACCTCGGGTACTTCCTCGGTGATGGAGCTCACCTCGGGTTCTTCCTCGGTGATGTAGCTCACCTCGGGTACTTCCTCGGTGATGGAGCCTACCTCGGGTACTTCCTGGGTGATGGAGCCCACCACGGGTTCTTCCTCGGTGATGGAGCCCACCTCGGGTTCTTCCTCGGCGATGGACGCCACCTCGGGTTCTTCCTCGGTGATGGAGCCCACTTCGGGTACTTCCTCGGTGATGGAGCTCACCTCGGGTTCTTCCTCGGTGATGTAGCTCACCTCGGGTACTTCCTCGGTGATGGTGCCTACCTCGGGAACTTCCTGGGTGATGGAGCCCACCTCGGGTTCTTCCTCGGTGATGGAGCCCACCTCGGGATCTTCCTCGGTTATTGAGCCCACCTCGGGTACTTCCTCGGTGATGGAGCTCACCTCGGGTACTTCCTCGGTGATGGAGCCCACCTCGGGTTCTTCCTCGGTGATGGAGCCCTCCTCGGGTTCTTCCTCGGTGATGGAGCCCACCTCGGGTTCTTCCTCGGTGATGGAGCCCACCTCGGGTTCTTCCTCGGCGATGGAGCCCACCTCGGGTTCTTCCTCGGTGATGAAGCCCACCTCGGGTACTTCCTCGGTGATGGAGCCCACCTCGGGTTCTTCCTCAGTGATGGAGCCCACCTCGGGTTCTTCCTCGGTGATGGAGCCCACCTCGGGTTCTTCCTCGGTGATGGAGCCCACCTCGGGTTCTTCCTCGGTGATGGAGGCCACCTCGGCTACTTCCTCGGTGATGGAGCCCACCTCGGGTACTTCCTCGGTGATGGAGCCCAACTCGGGTACTTCCTCGGTGATGGAGCCCACCTCGGGTTCTTCCTCGGTGATGGATCCCACCTCGGGTTCTTCCTCGGTGATGGAGCCCACCTCGGGTACTTCCTCGGTGATGGAGCCCACCTCGGGTACTTCCTCGGTGATGGAGCCCACCTCAGGTTCTTCCTCGGTGATGGAGCCCACCTCGGGTACGGAGCCCACCTCGGGTACTTCCTCGGTGATGGAGCCCACCTCGGGTTCTTCCTCGGTGATGGAGCCCATCTCGGGGTCTTCCTCGGTGATGGAGCCCACCTCGGGTTCTTCCTCGGCGATGGAGCTCACCTCTGGTACTTCCTCGGTGATGGAGCCCACCTCGGGTTCTTCCTCGGTGATGGAGCCCACCTCGGCTACTTCCTCGGTAATGGAGCCCACCTCGGGTACTTCCTCGGTGATGGAGCCCACCTCGGGTTCTTCCTCGGTGATGGAGCCCACGTCCTCGGGTACTTCTTCGGTGATGGAGCCCACCTCGGCTACTTCCTCGGTAATGGAGCCCACCTCGGGTACTTCCTCGGGGATGGAGCCCACCTCGGGTACTTCCTCGGTGATCGAGCCCACCTCGGGTACTTCCTCGGTGAAGGAGCCCACCTCGGGTTCTTCCTCGGTGATGGACCTCACCTCGGGTACTTCCTCGGTGATAGAGCTCACCTCGGGTACTTCCTCGGTGATGGAGCTCACCTCGGGTACTTCCTCGGTGATGGAGCCCACCTCGGGTACTTCCTCGGTGATGGAGCCCACCTCGAGTTCTTCCTCGGTGATGGAGCTCACCTCGGGTACTTCCTCGGTGATGGAGCTCACCTCGGGTACTTCCTCGGTGATGGAGCTCACCCCGGATACTTCCTCGGTGAAGGAGCCCACCTCGGGTACTTCCTCGGTGATGGAGCCCACCTCGGGATCTTCCTCGGTGATGGAGCCCACCTCGGGTTCTTCCTCGGTGATGGAGCTCACCTCGGGTACTTCCTCGGTGATGGAGCCCACCTCGGGTTCTTCCTCGGTGATGGAGCCCTCCTCGGGTTCTTCCTCGGTGATGGAGCCCACCTCGGGTTCTTCCTCGGTGATGGAGCCCACCTCGGGTTCTTCCTCGGCGATGGAGCCCACCTCGGGTTCTTCCTCGGTGATGAAGCCCACCTCGGGTACTTCCTCGGTGATGGAGCCCACCTCGGGTTCTTCCTCAGTGATGGAGCCCACCTCGGGTTCTTCCTCGGTGATGGAGCCCACCTCGGGTTCTTCCTCGGTGATGGAGCCCACCTCGGGTTCTTCCTCGGTGATGGAGGCCACCTCGGCTACTTCCTCGGTGATGGAGCCCACCTCGGGTACTTCCTCGGTGATGGAGCCCAACTCGGGTACTTCCTCGGTGATGGAGCCCACCTCGGGTTCTTCCTCGGTGATGGATCCCACCTCGGGTTCTTCCTCGGTGATGGAGCCCACCTCGGGTACTTCCTCGGTGATGGAGCCCACCTCGGGTACTTCCTCGGTGATGGAGCCCACCTCAGGTTCTTCCTCGGTGATGGAGCCCACCTCGGGTACGGAGCCCACCTCGGGTACTTCCTCGGTGATGGAGCCCACCTCGGGTTCTTCCTCGGTGATGGAGCCCATCTCGGGGTCTTCCTCGGCGATGGAGCTCACCTCTGGTACTTCCTCGGTGATGGAGCCCACCTCGGGTTCTTCCTCGGTGATGGAGCCCACCTCGGCTACTTCCTCGGTAATGGAGCCCACCTCGGGTACTTCCTCGGTGATGGAGCCCACCTCGGGTTCTTCCTCGGTGATGGAGCCCACGTCCTCGGGTACTTCTTCGGTGATGGAGCCCACCTCGGCTACTTCCTCGGTAATGGAGCCCACCTCGGGTACTTCCTCGGGGATGGAGCCCACCTCGGGTACTTCCTCGGTGATCGAGCCCACCTCGGGTACTTCCTCGGTGAAGGAGCCCACCTCGGGTTCTTCCTCGGTGATGGACCTCACCTCGGGTACTTCCTCGGTGATAGAGCTCACCTCGGGTACTTCCTCGGTGATGGAGCTCACCTCGGGTACTTCCTCGGTGATGGAGCCCACCTCGGGTACTTCCTCGGTGATGGAGCCCACCTCGGGTTCTTCCTCGGTGATGGAGCTCACCTCGGGTACTTCCTCGGTGATGGAGCTCACCTCGGGTACTTCCTCGGTGATGGAGCTCACCCCGGATACTTCCTCGGTGAAGGAGCCCACCTCGGGTACTTCCTCGGTGATGGAGCCCACCTCGGGTTCTTCCTCGGTGATGGACCTCACCTCGGGTACTTCCTCGGTGATGGACCTCACCTCGGGTACTTCCTCGGTGATGGAGTCCACCTCGGGTACTTCCTCGGTGATGGAGCCCACCTCGGGTACTTCCTCGGTGATGGAGCCCACCTCGGGTACTTCCTCGGTGATGGAGCCCACCTCGGGTACTTCCTCGGTGATGGAGCTCACCTCGGGTACTTCCTCGGTGATGGAGCTCACCTCGGGTACTTCCTCGGTGATGGAGTCCACCTCGGGTACTTCCTCGGTGATGGAGCCCACCTCGGGTACTTCCTCGGTGATGGAGCCCACCTCGGCTACTTCCTCGGTAATGGAGCCCACCTCGGGTTCTTCCTCGGTGATGGAGCCCACCTCGGCAACTTCCTCGGTAATGGAGCCCACCTCGGGTACTTCCTCGGTGATGGAGCCCACCTCGGGTTCTTCCTCGGTGATGGAGCCCACCTCGGGTACTTCTTCGGTGATGGAGCCCACCTCGGGTACTTCCTCGGTGATGGAGCCCACCTCGGGTACTTCCTCGGTGATGAACCGAGGAAGTTCACAAATTACATGTAATTAAATTATTTATCAATTCAATCCTGCTGGTTAGAGTGTCTTCCATGAATCTATATCATGATCATATGATACAATCATGACGTCTACATGATAGAATACAATGTATCATGTCTGTATCATGCATCATGACGTCTGATCATGATACAATACAATGATTGTATCATGATGACATGATACAATCTCACTGAACACGGCGGCTACTGCTACACGTGATGACAAGATCGGCTTTAGTTTAATCCAACTCTTTGAGTTTCTATTCATCTGTAAAGCTGTTATGTTGATGAACGAAGAACACCAACAAGCGTACTTCATACGGTCATGAAACCGCCAGTTCGGGATCGTTGAGACACTCAGTGATTTACTCGATGATTTACACGGTGATTTACACGGTGATTTACACGGTGTTCATATTTTACATAATTTTTGTTTTGTTGCTTGTTGGAAGGTCTTCGTGGCATTCTGGTCTTCACGTGTTGACGGAGGCGCGAACACAGCTCCACTCATCACCAGCTCTGACCTGAAACACTTAACTATTATTAACAATGCTGTAGAGAGCATTTAGGCACTGTGGTTTGTTATGAATCACGGACAAGTGAAAGTGAAGGGGAGTGAAAGGCTAGCAAAATATATTCCAGTTTACTGGTGTCACGGAATCACCCATTCTCTAAAGCCTTCAAGGGGTAACTGTTGTATGTTAACTTGTGTGTCGGATTTCCGACAATTGGAAATCAGGATTATTTCTCATTTCACGCCCATGGGTGGCATGGGGCTCGAACCTGACCCAATGTGACCATTCCCGGACACAAACCAGTCACCCAGCAAAGTATCTTGATCGCTGGGCCTCCCATATCTCCTCTCCATAGTTATATTTTGATACAAAAAAAAAAATGAAACAAAACTTTGAAACTCGGTGATGGAACTCGCCTCGGGTACTTCCACGGTGATGGAGCTCACCTCACGTTCTTCCTAGGTGATGGAGCTCACCTGAGGTACTTCCACGGTGATGGAGCTCACCTAACGTTCTTCCTCAGTGATGGAGCTCACCTCACGTTCTTCCTCGGTGATAGAGCTCACCTGGGGTACTTCCACGGTGATGGAGCTCACCTCACGTTCTTCCTCGGTGATGGAGCTCACCTAGGGTACTTCCACGGTGATGGAGCTCACCTCACGTTCTTCCTCGGCGATGGAGCTCACCTCGGGTACTTCCTCGGTGATGAAGCTCACCTCAGGTACTTCCTCGGTGATGCAGGTCATCTCGGGTACTTCCTTGGTGATAAAGCTCACCTCAGGTACTTCCTCGGTGATGCAGGTCACCTCGGGTACTTCCTCGGTGATGAAGCTCACCTCAGGTACTTCCTCGGTGATGCAGGTCACCTCACGTTCTTCCTCGGTGATGGAGCTCACCTGGGGTACTTCCACGGTGATGGAGCTCACCTCACGTTCTTCCTCGGTGATGGAGCTCACCTGGGGTACTTCCACGGTGATGGAGCTCACCTCACGTTCTTCCTCGGTGATGGAGCTCACCTGGGGTACTTCCACGGTGATGGAGCTCACCTCATGTTCTTCCTCGGTGATGGAGCTCACCTGGGGTACTTCCACGGTGATGGAGCTCACCTCACGTTCTTCCTCGGTGATGGAGCTCACCTGGGGTACTTCCACGGTGATGGAGGTCACCTCACGTTCTTCCTCGGTGATGGAGCTCACCTGGCGTACTTCCACGGTGATGGAGCTCACCTGGGGTATTACCACGGTGATGGAGATCACCTCACGTTCTTCCTCGGTGATGGAGCTCACCTCACGTTCTTCCTCGGTGATGGAGCTCACCTCACGTTCTTCCTCGGTGATGGAGCTCACCTGGGGTACTTCCTCGGTGATGGAGCCCACCTCGGGTTCTTCCTCGGTGATGGAGCTCACCTCACGTTCTTCCTCGGTGATGGAGCTCACCTGGGGTACTTCCACGGTGATGGAACTCACCTCACGTTCTTCCTCGGTGATGGAGCTCACCTGGGGTACTTCCTCGGTGATGGAGCCCACCTCGGGTTCTTCCTCGGTGATGGAGCTCACCTCGGGTTCTTCCTCGGTGATGGAGCCCACCTCGGGTACTTCCTCGGTGATGGAGCCCACCTCGGGTTCTTCCTCGGTGATGGAGCTCACCTCTGCTTCTTCCTCGGTGATGGAGCCCACCTCGGGTACTTCCTCGGTGATGGAGCCCACCTCGGGTACTTCCTCGGTGATGGAGCCCACCTCGGGTACTTCATCGGTGATGGAGCCCACCTCGGGTTCTTCCTCGGTGATGGAGCCCACCTCGGGTTCTTCCTCGGTGATGGAGCCCACCTCGGGTACTTCCTCGGTGATGGAGCCCACCTCGGGTACTTCCTCGGTGATGGAGCTCACCTCGGGTACTTCTTCGGTGATGGAGCCCACCTCGGGTTCTTCCTCGGTGATGGAGCCCACCTCGGGTTCTTCCTCGGTGATGGAGCCCACCTCGGGTACTTCCTCGGTGATGGAGCCCACCTCGGGTTCTTCCTCGGTGATGGAGCTCACCTCGGGTTCTTCCTCGGTGATGGAGCCCACCTCGGGTACTTCCTCGGTGATGGAGCCCACCTCGGGTACTTCCTCGGTGATGGAGCTCATCTCGGGTACTTCCTCGGTGATGGAGCCCACCTCGGGTTCTTCCTCGGCGATGGAGCCCACCTCGGGTTCTTCCTCGGTGATGGAGCCCACCTCGGGTACTTCCTCGGTGATGGAGCTCATCTCGGGTACTTCCTCGGTGATGGAGCCCACCTCGGGTTCTTCCTCGGCGATGGAGCCCACCTCGGGTTCTTCCTCGATGATGGAGCCCACCTCGGGTACTTCCTCGGTGATGGAGCCCACCTCGGGTACTTCCTCGGTGATAGAGCCCACCTCGGGAACTTCCTCGGTGATGGAGCCCACCTCGGGTTCTTCCTCGGTGATGGAACCCACCTCGGGTTCTTCCTCGGTGATGGATCCCACCTCGGGTTCTTCCTCGGTGATGGAGCCCACCTCGGCTACTTCCTCGGTGATGGAGCCTACCTCGGGTTCTTCCTCGGTGATGGAGCTCACCTCGGGTTCTTCCTCGGTGATGGAGCCCACCTCGGGTTCTTCCTCGGTGATGGAGCCCACCTCGGGTACTTCCTCGGTGATGGAGCCCACCTCGGGTTCTTCCTCGGTGATGGAACCCACCTCGGGTACTTCCTCGGTGATGGAGCCCACCTCGGGTACTTCCTCGGTGATGGAGCCCACCTAGGGTACTTCCTCGGTGATGGAGCCCACCTCGGGTACTTCCTCGGTGATGGAGCCCACCTCGGGTTCTTCCTCGGTGATGGAACCCACCTCGGGTTCTTCCTCGGTGATGGATCCCACCTCGGGTTCTTCCTCGGTGATGGAGCCCACCTCGGCTACTTCCTCGGTGATGGAGCCTACCTCGGGTTCTTCCTCGGTGATGGAGCCCACCTCGGGTTCTTCCTCGGTGATGGAGCCCACCTCGGGTTCTTCCTCGGTGATGGAGCCCACCTCGGGTACTTCCTCGGTGGTGGAGCTCACCTCGGGTACTTCCTCGGTGATGGAGCTCACCTCGGGTACTTCCTCGGTGATGGAGCCCACCTCGGGTTCTTCCTCGGTGATGTAGCCCACCTCGGGTTCTTCCTCGGTGATGGAGCCCACCTCGGCTACTTCCTCGGTGATGGAGCCCACCTCGGCTACTTCCTCGGTGATGGAGCCCACCTCGAGTACTTCCTCGGTGATGGAGCTCACCTCGGGTACTTCCTCCGTGATGGAGCCCACCTCGGGTACTTCCTCGGTGATGGAGCTCACCTCGGGAACTTCCTCGGTGATGGAGCTCACCTCGGGTTCTTCCTCGGTGATGGAGCCCACCTCGGGTTCTTCCTGGGTGATGGAGCCTACCTCGGGTTCTTCCTCGGTGATGGAGCCCACCTCGGGTTCTTCCTCGGCGATGGAGCCCACCTCGGGTTCTTCCTCGGTGATGGAGCCCACCTCGGCTACTTCCTCGGTGATGGAGCCCACCTCGGGTACTTCCTCGGTGATAGAGCCCACCTCGGGTACTTCCTCGGTGATGGAGCCCACCTCGGGTACTTCCTCGGTGATGGAGCCCACCTCGGGTACTTCCTCGGTGATGGAGCCCACCTCGGGTACTTCCTCGGTGATGGAGCCCACCTCGGGTTCTTCCTCGGTGATGGAGCCCACCTCGGCTACTTCCTCGGTGATAGAGTCCACCTCGGCTACTTCCTCGGTGATGGAGCCCACCTCGGCTACTTCCTCGGTGATAGAGTCCACCTCGGCTACTTCCTCGGTGATGGAGCCCACCTCGGGAACTTCCTCGGTGATGGAGCCCACCTCGGGTTCTTCCTCGGTGATGGAGCCCACCTCGGCTACTTCCTCGGTGATGGAGCCCACCTCGGCTACTTCCTCGGTGATGGAGCCCACCTCGGGTACTTCCTCGGTGATGGAGCTCACCTCGGGTACTTCCTCGGTGACGGAGCCCACCTCGGGTACTTCCTCGGTGACGGAGACTACCTCGGGTACTTCCTCGGTGATGGAGCCCACCTCGGCTACTTCCTCGGTGATGGAGCCCACCTCGGGTACTTCCTCGGTGATGGAGCTCACCTCGGGTACTTCCTCGGTGATGGAGCCCACCTCGGGTACTTCCTCGGTGATGGAGCTCACCTCGGGTACTTCCTCGGTGATGGAGCTCACCTCGGGTTCTTCCTCGGTGATGGAGCCCACCTCGGGTTCTTCCTGGGTGATGGAGCCCACCTCGGGTTCTTCCTCGGTGATGGAGCCCACCTCGGGTTCTTCCTCGGCGATGGAGCCCACCTCGAGTTCTTCCTCGGTGATGGAGCCCACCTCGGCTACTTCCTCGGTGATGGAGCCCACCTCGGCTACTTCCTCGGTGATGGAGCCCACCTCGGGTACTTCCTCGGTGATGGAGCCCACCTCGGGTACTTCCTCGGTGATGGAGCCCACCTCGGGTACTTCCTCGGTGATGGAGCCCACCTCGGGTACTTCCTCGGTGATGGAGCCCACCTCGGGTTCTTCCTCGGTGATGGAGCCCACCTCGGCTACTTCCTCGGTGATGGAGCCCACCTCGGCTACTTCCTCGGTGATGGAGCCCACCTCGGGTACTTCCTCGGTGATGGAGCTCACCTCGGGTACTTCCTCGGTGACGGAGCCCACCTCGGGTACTTCCTCGGTGACGGAGCCCACCTCGGGTACTTCCTCGGTGATGGAGCCCACCTCGGGTTCTTCCTCGGTGATGGAGCCCACCTCGGGTTCTTCCTCGGTGATGGAGCTCACCTCGGGTTCTTCCTCGGTGATGGAGCCCACCTCGGGTACTTCCTCGGTGATGGAGCCCACCTCGGGTACTTCCTCGGTGATGGAGCCCACCTCGGGTACTTCCTCGGTGATGGAGCCCACCTCGGGTTTTTCCTCATTGATGGAGCCCACCTTGGGTTCTTCCTCGGCGATGGAGCCCACCTCGGGTTCTTCCTCGGTGATGGAGCCCACCTCGGGTACTTCCTCGGTGATGGAGCCCACCTCGGGTACTTCCTCGGTGATTGAGCCCACCTCGGGTTCTTCCTCGGTGATGGAGCCCACCTCGGGTTCTTCCTCGGCGATGGAGCCCACCTCGGGTACTTCCTCGGTGATGGAGCCCACCTCGGGTACTTCCTCGGTGATGGAGCACACCTCGGGTACTTCCTCGGTGATGGAGCCCACCTCGGGTACTTCCTCGGTGATGGAGCCCACCTCGGGTTCTTCCTCGGTGATGGAGCCCACCTCGGGTTCTTCCTCGGTGATGGAGCCCACCTCGGGTTCTTCCTCGGCGATGGAGGCCACCTCGGGTTCTTCCTCAGTGATGGAGCCCACCAAGGCTACTTCCTCGGTTATGGAGCCCACCTCGGCTACTTCCTCGGTAATGGAGCCCACCTCGGGTTCTTCCTCGGTGATGGAGCTCACCTCGGGTTCTTCCTCGGTGATGGAGCCCACCTCGGCTACTTCCTCGGCGATGGAGCCCACCTCGGCTACTTCTTCGGTGATGGAGCCCACCTCGGGTACTTCCTCGGTGATGGAGCTCACCTCGGGTACTTCCTCAGTGATGGAGCCCACCTCGGGTACTTCCTCAGTGATGGAGCTCACCTCGGGTACTTCCTCGGTGATGGAGCTCACCTCGGGTTCTTCCTCGGTGATGGAGCCCACCTCGGGTTCTTCCTCAGTGATGGAGCCCACCTCGGGTTCTTCCTCGGTGATGGAGCCCACCTCGGGTTCTTCCTCGGTGATGGAGCCCACCTCGAGTTCTTCCTCGGCGATGGAGCCCACCTCGGGTTCTTCCTCGGTGATGGAGCCCACCTCGGCTACTTCCTCGGTGATGGAGCCCACCTCGGGTACTTCCTCGGTGATGGAGCCCACCTCGGGTACTTCCTCGGTGATGGAGCCCACCTCGGGTACTTCCTCGGTGATGGAGCCCACCTCGGGTACTTCCTCGGTGATGGAGCCCACCTCGGGTACTTCCTCGGTGATGGAGCCCACCTCGGGTTTTTCCTCGGTGATGGAGCCCACCTTGGGTTCTTCCTCGACGATGGAGCCCACCTCGGGTTCTTCCTCGGTGATGGAGCCCACCTCGGGTACTTCCTCGGTGATGGAGCCCACCTCGGGTACTTCCTCGGTGATGGAGCCCACCTCGGGTTCTTCCTCGGTGATGGAGCCCACCTCGGGTTCTTCCTCGGCGATGGAGCCCACCTCGGGTACTTCCTCGGTAATGGAGCACACCTCGGGTACTTCCTCGGTGATGGAGCTCACCTCGGGTACTTCCTCGGTGATGGAGCCCACCTCGGGTACTTCCTCGGTGATGGAGCCCACCTCGGGTTCTTCCTCGGTGATGGAGCCCATCTCGGGTTCTTCCTCGGTGATGGAGACCACCTCGGGTTCTTCCTCGGCGATGGAGCCCACCTCGGGTTCTTCCTCGGTGATGGAGCCCACCTCGGCTACTTCCTCGGTGATGGAGCCCACCAAGGCTACTTCCTCGGTGATGGAGCCCACCTCGGCTACTTCCTCGGTAATGGAGCCCACCGCGGGTTCTTCCTCGGTGATGGAGCTCACCTCGGGTTCTTCCTCGGTGATGGAGCCCACCTCGGCTACTTCCTCGGCGATGGAGCCCACCTCGGCTACTTCTTCGGTGATGGAGCCCACCTCGGGTACTTCCTCGGTGATGGAGCTCACCTCGGGTACTTCCTCGGTGATGGAGCCCACCTCGGGTACTTCCTCAGTGATGGAGCTCACCTCGGGTACTTCCTCGGTGATGGAGCTCACCTCGGGTTCTTCCTCGGTGATGGAGCCCACCTCGGGTTCTTCCTCAGTGATGGAGCCCACCTCGGGTTCTTCCTCGGTGATGGAGCCCACCTCGAGTTCTTCCTCGGCGATGGAGCCCACCTCGGGTTCTTCCTCGGTGATGGAGCCCACCTCGGCTACTTCCTCGGTGATGGAGCCCACCTCGGGTACTTCCTCGGTGATGGAGCCCACCTCGGGTACTTCCTCAGTGATGGAGCCCACCTCGGGTACTTCCTCGGTGATGGAGCCCACCTCGGGTACTTCCTCGGTGATGGAGCCCACCTCGGGTACTTCCTCGGTGATGGAGCCCACCTCGGGTTCTTCCTCGGTGATGGAGCCCACCTCGGCTACTTCCTCGGTGATGGAGCCCACCTCGGCTACTTCCTCGGTGATGGAGCCCACCTCGGGTACTTCCTCGGTGATGGAGCCCACCTCGGGTTCTTCCTCGGTGATGGAGCCCACCTCGGCTACTTCCTCGGTGATGGAGCCCACCTCGGCTACTTCCTCGGTGATGGAGCCCACCTCGGGTACTTCCTCGGTGATGGAGCTCACCTCGGGTACTTCCTCGGTGACGGAGCCCACCTCGGGTACTTCCTCGGTGACGGAGCCCACCTCGGGTACTTCCTCGGTGATGGAGCCCACCTCGGCTACTTCCTCGGTGATGGAGCCCACCTCGGGTACTTCCTCGGTGATGGAGCTCACCTCGGGTACTTCCTCGGTGATGGAGCCCACCTCGGGTACTTCCTCGGTGATGGAGCTCACCTCGGGTACTTCCTCGGTGATGGAGCTCACCTCGGGTTCTTCCTCGGTGATGGAGCCCACCTCGGGTTCTTCCTGGGTGATGGAGCCCACCTCGGGTTCTTCCTCGGTGATGGAGCCCACCTCGGGTTCTTCCTCGGCGATGGAGCCCACCTCGGGTTCTTCCTCGGTGATGGAGCCCACCTCGGCTACTTCCTCGGTGATGGAGCCCACCTCGGGTACTTCCTCGGTGATGGAGCCCACCTCGGGTACTTCCTCGGTGATGGAGCCCACCTCGGGTACGGAGCCCACCTCGGGTACTTCCTCGGTGATGGAGCCCACCTCGGGTACTTCCTCAGTGATGGAGCCCACCTCGGGTTCTTCCTCGGTGATGGAGCCCACCTCGGGTTCTTCCTCGGTGACGGAGCCCACCTCGGCTACTTCCTCAGTGATGGAGCCCACCTCGGCTACTTCCTCGGTGATGGAGCCCACCTCGGGTACTTCCTCGGTGATGGAGCTCACCTCGGGTACTTCCTCGGTGACGGAGCCCACCTCGGGTACTTCCTCGGTAACGGAGCCCACCTCGGGTACTTCCTCGGTGATGGAGCCCACCTCGGGTTCTCCCTCGGTGATGGAGCCCACCTCGGGTTCTTCCTCGGTGGTGGAGCTCTCCTCGGGTTCTTCCTCGGTGATGGAGCCCACCTCGGGTACTTCCTCGGTGATGGAGCCCACCTCGGGTACTTCCTCGGTGATGGAGCCCACCTCGGGTTTTTCCTCGGTGATGGAGCCCACCTTGGGTTCTTCCTCTGCGATGGAGCCCACCTCGGGTTCTTCCTCGGTGATGGAGCCCACCTCGGGTACTTCCTCGGTGATGGAGCCCACCACGGGTACTTCCTCGGTGGAGCCCACCTCGGGTTCTTCCTCGGTGATGGAGCCCACCTCGGGTTCTTCCTCGGCGATGGAGCCCACCTCGGGTACTTCCTCGGTGATGGAGCACACCTCGGGTACTTCCTCGGTGATGGAGCTCACCTCGGGTACTTCCTCGGTGATGGAGCCCACCTCGGGTACTTCCTCGGTGATGGAGCCCACCTCGGGTTCTTCCTCGGTGATGGAGCCCACCTAGGGTTCTTCCTCGGTGATGGAGACCACCTCGGCTACTTCCTCGGTGATGGAGCCCACCTCGGGTACTTCCTCGGTGATGGAGACCACCTCGGGTTCTTTGTCAGCGATGGAGCCCACCTCGGGTTCTTCCTCGGTGATGGAGCCCACCTCGGCTACTTCCTCGGTGATGGAGACCACCTCGGGTTCTTCCTCGGCGATGGAGCCCACCTCGGCTACTTCCTCGGTGATGGAGACCACCTCGGGTTCTTCCTCGGTGATGGAGACCACCTCGGGTTCTTCCTCGGCGATGGAGCCCACCTCGGGTTCTTCCTCGGTGATGGAGACCACCTCGGCTACTTCCTCGGTGATGGAGCCCACCTCGGGTACTTCCTCGGTGATGGAGACCACCTCGGGTTCTTTGTCGGCGATGGAGCCCACCTCGGGTTCTTCCTCGGTGATGGAGCCCACCTCGGCTACTTCCTCGGTGATGGAGACCACCTCGGGTTCTTCCTCGGCGATGGAGCCCACCTCGGGTTCTTCCTCGGTGATGGAGCCCACCTCGGCTACTTCCTCGGTGATGGGTCCCACCTCGGGTACTTCCTCGGTGATGGAGCCCACCTCGGGTACTTCCTCGGTGATGGAGCCCACCTCGGGTTCTTCCTCGGTGATGGAGCCCACCTCGGGGTCTTCCTCGGGGATGGAGCCCACCTCGGGTTCTTCCCCGGTGATGGAGCCCACCTCGGGTTCTTCCTCGGTGATGGAGCCCACCTCGGGTACTTCCTCGGTAATGGAGCCCACCTCGGGTACTTCCTCGGTGATGGAGCCCACCTCGGGTACTTCCTCGGTGATGAACCGAGGAAGTTCACAAATTACATGTAATTAAATTATTTATCAATTCAATCCTGCTGGTTAGAGTGTCTTCCATGAATCTGTATCATGATCATATGATACAATCATGACGTCTACATGATAGAATTCAATGTATCATGTCTGTATCATGCATCATGACGTCTGATCATGATACAATACAATGATTGTATCATGATGACATGATACAATCTCACTGAACACGGCGGCTACTGCTACACGTGATGACACGATCGGCTTTAGTTTAATCCAACTCTTTGAGTTTCTATTCATTTGTAAAGCTGTTATGTTGATGAACGAAGAAAAACAAGCGTACTTCATACGGTGATGAAACCGCCAGTTCGGGATCATTGAGACACTCAGTGATTTACTCGATGATTTACACGGTGATTTACACGGTGTTCATATTTTAAATTATTTTGATTTTTTTGCTTGTTGGAAGGTCTTCGTGGCATTCTGGTGCTTCACGTGTTGACGGAGGCGCGAACACAGCTCCACTCATCACCAGCTCTGACCTGAAACACTTTACTATTATTAACAATGCTCAAACAAGACCCCGCAAGAGAAGATTCCGTCACGGAATCACCCATTCTCTAAAGCCTTCAAGGGGTAACTGTTGTATGTTAACTTGTGTGTCGGATTTCCGACAATTGGAAATCAGGATTATTTCTCATTTCACGCCAATGGGTGGCATGGGGCTCGAACCTGACCCAATGTGACCATTCCGGACACAAACCAGTCACCCAGCAAAGTTTCTTGATCGCTGGGCCTCCCATATCTCCTCTCCATAGTTATATTTTGATACAAAAAAATAATGAAACAAAACTTTGAAACTCGGTGATGGAACTCGCCTCGGGTACTTCCACGGTGATGGAGCTCACCTCACGTTCTTCCTAGGTGATGGAGCTCACCTGAGGTACTTCCACGGTGACGGAGCTCACCTAACGTTCTTCCTCAGTGATGGAGCTCACCTCACGTTCTTCCTCGGTGATAGAGCTCTCCTGGGGTACTTCCTCGGTGATGGAGCTCACCTCACGTTCTTCCTCGGTGATGGAGCTCACCTCACGTTCTTCCTCGGTGATGGAGCTCATCACCGGACGCCAGTGACCAGACCGGACGCCACTGGTGGTCGGTCTGGTCACGAACCGACAAAATTGGTGTCACCTCAGGCCGACAATGGGCCAGGACGCCACTGGTGGCGGTTTTGGTAATGAATTATTTGAATGATACTCTATACTTCAAATGAAATACGTCCCGACCGGTGAGCGACCCGACCTGGCGAGCGACCCCGACCGGCGAGACCCCCTCCCTGCGAGTCCCCCTCCCGGCGAGTTCCCCTCCCGGCGAGTTCCCCTCCCGACGAGTCCCCCTCCCGGCGAGTTCCCCTCCCGGCGAGTTCCCCTCCCGGCGAGTTCCCCTCCCGGCGAGTCCCCTCCCAGCGAGTCCCCCTCCCAGCGAGTCCCCCTCCCAGCGAGGCCCCCTCGCCGGTCGGGACGCCCGCCGGTCGGGAAGCCCGCCGGTCGGGACGCCCGCCGGTCGGGAAGCCTGCCGGTCGGGACGCCCGCCGGTCGGGACGCCCGCCGGCCGGGACACCCGCCGGTCGGGACGCCCGCCGGTCGGGACGCCCGCCGGTCGGGAAGCCCGCCGGTCGGGAAGCCCGCCGGTCGGGACGCCCGCCGGTCGGGAAGCCCGCCGGGAGGGGGACTCGCTGGGAGGGGGACTCGCCGGGAGGGGGACTCGCTGGGAGGGGGACTCGCTGGGAGGGGGACTCGCTGGGAGAGGGACTCGCTGGGAGGGGGACTCGCCAGGAGGGGGACTCGCTGGGAGAGGGACTCGCCGGGAGGGGGACTCGCTGGGAGGGGGACTACCACGTCGTAGTCGTCTCCTCGGTGATGGAGCTCACCTCAGGTACTTCCTCGGTGATGGAGCTCAACTGGGGTACTTCCACGGTGATGGAGCTCACCTCGGGTACTTCCTCGGTGATGGAGCTCACCTCGGGTACTTCCTCGGTGATGGAGCTCAACTGGAGTACTTCACCTGAGGTACTTTCCTCTGTGATGAAGCTCACCTCAGGTACTTCCTCGGTGATGGAGCTCACCTCGGGTACTTCCTCGGTGATGGAGCTCACCTCAGGTACTTCCTCGGTGATGGAGCTCACCTCGGGTACTTCCTCGGTGATGAAGCTCACCTCAGGTACTTCCTCGGTGATGGAGCTCACCTCGGGTACTTCCTCGGTGATGGAGCTCACCTCAGGTACTTCCTCGGTGATGGAGCTCACCTGGAGTACTTCACCTGAGGTACTTCCTCGGTGATGAAGCTCACCTCGGGTACTTCCTCGGTGATGAAGCTCACCTCAGGTACTTCCTCGGTGATGCAGGTCACCTCAGGTACTTCCTCGGTGATGGAGCTCACCTCGGGTACTTTCCTGGGTGATAAAGCTCACCTCAGGTACTTCCTCGGTGATGCAGGTCACCTCGGGTACTTCCTCGGTGATGAAGCTCACCTCAGGTACTTCCTCGGTGATGCAGGTCACCCCGGGTACTTCCTCGGTGATGAAGCTCACCTCAGGTACTTCCTCGGTGATGCAGGTCACCCCGGGTACTTCCTCGGTGATGAAGCTCACCTCAGGTACTTCCTCAGTGATGCAGGTTCACCTCACGTTCTTCCTCGGTGATGGAGCTCACCTGGGGTACTTCCACGGTGATGGAGCTCACCTCACGTTCTTCCTCGGTGATGGAGCTCACCTGGGGTACTTCCACGGTGATGGAGCTCACCTCACGTTCTTCCTCGGTGATGGAGCTGACCTGGGGTACTTCCACGGTGATGGAGGTCACCTCACGTTCTTCCTCGGTGAGGGAGCTCACCTGGCGTACTTCCACGGTGATGGAGCTCACCTGGGGTATTACCACGGTGATGGAGATCACCTCACGTTCTTCCTTGGTGATGGAGCTCACCTCACGTTCTTCCTCGGTGATGGAGCTCACCTGGGGTACTTCCTCGGTGATGGAGCCCACCTCGGGTTCTTCCTCGGTGATGGAGCCCACCTCGGGTACTTCCTCGGTGATGGAGCCCACCTCGGGTACTTCCTCGGTGATGGAGCTCACCTCGGGTACTTCTTCGGTGATGGAGCCCACCTCGGGTTCTTCCTCGGTGATGGAGCCCACCTCGGGTACTTCCTCGGTGATGGAGCCCACCTCGGGTTCTTCCTCGGTGATGGAGCTCACCTCGGGTTCTTCCTCGGTGATGGAGCCCACCTCGGGTACTTCCTCGGTGATGGAGCTCACCTCGGGTTACTTCCTCGGTGATGGAGCCCACCTCGGGTACTTCCTCGGTGATGGAGCTCATCTCGGGTACTTCCTCGGTGATGGAGCCCACCTCGGGTTCTTCCTCGGTGATGGAGCCTACCTCGGGTTCTTCCTCGGTGATGGAGCCCACCTCGGGTTCTTCCTCGGTGATGGAGCCCACCTCGGGCTACTTCCTCGGTGATGGAGCCCACCTCGGGTTCTTCCTCGGTGATGGAGCCCACCTCGGGTACTTCCTCGGTGATGGAGCCCACCTCGGGTTCTTCCTCGGTGATGGAGCCCACCTCGGGTTCTTCCTCGGTGATGGAGCCCACCTCGGGTTCTTCCTCGGTGATGGAGCCCACCTCGGCTACTTCCTCGGTGATGGAGCCCACCTCGGGTTCTTCCTCGGTGATGGAGCCCACCTCGGGTACTTCCTCGGTGATGGAGCTCACCTCGGGTACTTCCTCGGTGATGGAGCTCACCTCGGGTTCTTCCACGGTGATGGAGCCCACCTCGGCTACTTCCTCGGTGATGGAGCCCACCTCGGCTACTTCCTCGGTGATGGAGCCCACCTCGGGTTCTTCCTCGGTGATGGAGCCCACCTCGGGTTCTTCCTCGGTGATGGAGCCCACCTCGGCTACTTCCTCGGTGATGGAGCCCACCTCGGCTACTTCCTCGGTGATGGAGCCCACCTCGGCTACTTCCTCGGTGATGGAGCCCACCTCGGCTACTTCCTCGGTGATGGAGCTCACCTCGGCTACTTCCTCGGTGATGGAGCTCACCTCGGGTACTTCCTCGGTGATGGAGCTCACCTCGGGTACTTCCTCGGTGATGGGAGCTCACCTCGGGTTATTCCTCGGTGATGGAGCTCACCTCGGGTTCTTCCTCGGTGATGGAGCCCAACTCGGGTTCTTCCTGGGTGATGGAGCCCACCTCGGCTACTTCCTCGGTAATGGAGCCCACCTCGGCTACTTCCTCGGTGATGGAGCCCCACCTCGGGTACTTCCTCGGTGATGGAGCCCACCTCGGCTACTTCCTCGGTGATGGAGCCCACCTCGGCTACTTCCTCGGTGATGGAGCCCCACCTCGGGTTCTTCCTCGGTGATGGAGCCCACCTCGGCTACTTCCTCGGTGATGGAGCCCACCTCGGGTACTTCCTCGGTGATGGAGCCCACCTCGGCTACTTCCTCGGTGATGGAGCCCACCTCGGGTTCTTCCTCGGTGAGGGAGCCCACCTCGGCTACTTCCTCGGTGATGGAGCCCACCTCGGCTACTTCCTCGGTGATGGAGCCCACCTCGGGTTCTTCCTCGGTGATGGAGCCCACCTCGGCTACTTCCTCGGTGATGGAGCCCACCTCGGCTACTTCCTCGGTGATGGAGCCCACCTCGGCTACTTCCTCGGTGATGGAGCCCACCTCGGTGATGGAGCCCACCTCGGGTACTTCCTCGGTGATGGAGCCCACCTCGGGTACTTCCTCGGTGATGGAGCCCACCTCGGGTACTTCCTCGGTGATGGAGCCCACCTCGGGTACTTCCTCGGTGATGGAGCCCACCTCGGGTACTTCCTCGGTGATGGAGCCCACCTCGGGTACTTCCTCGGTGATTGAGCCCACCTCGGGTACTTCCTCGGTGATGGAGCCCACCTCGGGTACTTCCTCGGTGATGGAGCCCACCTCGGGTACTTCCTCGGTGATGGAGCCCACCTCGGGTTCTTCCTCGGTGATGGAGCCCACCTCGGCTACTTCCTCGGTGATGGAGCCCACCTCGGGTTCTTCCTCGGTGATGGAGCTCACCTCGGGTTCTTCCTCGGTGATGGAGCCCACCTCGGCTACTTCCTCGGTGATGGAGCCCACCTCGGGTTCTTCCTCGGTGATGGAGCTCACCTCGGGTACTTCCTCGGTGATGGAGCTCACCTCGGGTACTTCCTCGGTGATGGAGCCCACCTCGGGTTCTTCCTCGGTGATGGAGCCCACCTCGGGTTCTTCCTCGGTGATGGAGCCCACCTCGGGTTCTTCCTCGGTGATGGAGCTCACCTCGGTTCTTCCTCGGTGATGGAGCTCACCTCGGGTACTTCCTCGGTGATGGAGCCCACCTCGGGTTCTTCCTCGGCGATGGAGCCCACCTCGGGTACTTCCTCGGTGATGGAGCCCACCTTCGGGTTCTTCCTCGGTGATGGAGCCCACCTCGGGTTCTTCCTCGGTGATGGAGCCCACCTCGGGTACTTCCTCGGTGATGGAGCCCACCCTCGGGTTCTTCCTCGGTGATGGAGCCCACCTCGGGTACTTCCTCGGTGATGGAGCCCACCTCGGGTTCTTCCTCGGTGATGGAGCCCACCTCGGGTACTTCCTCGGTGATGGAGCTCACCTCGGGTACTTCCTCGGTGATGGAACTCACCTCGGGTACTTCCTCGGTGATTGAGCCCACCTCGGGTACTTCCTCGGTGATGGAGCCCACCTCGGGTACTTCCTCGGTGATGGAGCCCACCTCGGGTACTTCTCGGTGATGGAGCCCACCTCGGGTACTTCCTCGGTGATGGAGCCCACCTCGGGTTCTTCCTCGGTGATGGAGCCCACCTCGGGTACTTCCTCGGTGATGGAGCCCACCTCGGGTTCTTCCTCGGTGATGGAGCCCACCTCGGGTTCTTCCTCGGTGATGGAGCCCACCTCGGGTACTTCCTCGGTGATGGAGCCCACCTCGGGTTCTTCCTCGGTGATGGAGCCCACCTCGGGTACTTCCTCGGTGTTGGAGCCCACCTCGGGTTCTTCCTCGGTGATGGAGCCCACCTCGGGTTCTTCCTCGGTGAGGGAGCCCACCTCGGGTACTTCCTCGGTGATGGAGCCCACCTCGGGTTCTTCCTCGGAGATGGAGCCCACCTCGGGTACTTCCTCGGTGATGGAGCCCACCTCGGGTTCTTCCTCGGTGATGGAGCCCACCTCGGGTACTTCCTCGGTGATGGAGCCCACCTCGGGTTCTTCCTCGGTGATGGAGCCCACCTCGGGTTCTTCCTCGGTGATGGAGCCCACCTCGGGTTCTTCCTCGGTGATGGAGCCCACCTCGGGTTCTTCCTCGGTGATGGAGCCCACCTCGGGTACTTCCTCGGTGATGGAGCCCACCTCGGGTTCTTCCTCGGCGATGGAGCCCACCTCGGGTTCTTCCTCGGCTGATGGAGCCCACCTCGGGTTCTTCCTCGGCGATGGAGCCCACCTCGGGTACTTCCTCGGTGATGGAGCCCACCTCGGGTTCTTCCTCGGTGATGGAGCCCACCTCGGGTTCTTCCTCGGTGATGGAGCCCACCTCGGGTTCTTCCTCGGTGATGGAGCCCACCTCGGGTTCTTCCTCGGCGATGGAGCCCACCTCGGGTACTTCCTCGGCGATGGAGCCCACCTCGGTACTTCCTCGGCGATGGAGCCCACCTCGGGCTACTTCCTCGGTGATGGAGCCCACCTCGGGTTACTTCCTCGGTGATGGAGCCCACCTCGGGTACTTCCTCGGTGATGGAGCCCACCTCGGGTTCTTCCTCGGTGATGGAGCCCACCTCGGGTACTTCCTCGGTGATGGAGCCCACCTCGGGTACTTCCTCGGTGATGGAACCTCACCTCGGGTACTTCCTCGGTGATGGAGCCCACCTCGGGTACTTCCTCGGTGATGGAGCCCACCTCGGGTTACTTCCTCGGTGATGGAGCCCACCTCGGGTTCTTCCTCGGTGATGGAGCCCACCTCGGGTTCTTCCTCGGTGATGGAGCCCACCTCGGGTACTTCCTCGGTGATGGAGCCCACCTCGGGTTCTTCCTCGGTGATGGAGCCCACCTCGGGTTACTTCCTCGGTGATGGAGCCCACCTCGGGTTCTTCCTCGGCGATGGAGCCCACCTCGGGTTCTTCCTCGGTGATGGAGCCCACCTCGGGTTCTTCCTCGGTGATGGAGCCCACCTCGGGTTACTTCCTCGGTGATGGAGCCCACCTCGGGTTCTTCCTCGGTGATGGAGCCCACCTCGGGTTACTTCCTCGGTGATGGAGCCCACCTCGGGTTCTTCCTCGGTGATGGAGCCCACCTCGGGTTCTTCCTCGGTGATGGAGCCCACCTCGGGTTCTTCCTCGGTGATGGAGCCCACCTCGGGTTCTTCCTCGGTGATGGAGCCCACCTCGGGTACTTCCTCGGTGATGGAGCCCACCTCGGGTACTTCCTCGGTGATGGAGCCCACCTCGGGTACTTCCTCGGTGATGGAGCCCACCTCGGGTTACTTCCTCGGTGATGGAGCCCACCTCGGGTTCTTCCTCGGTGATGGAGCCCACCTCGGGTACTTCCTCGGTGATGGAGCCCACCTCGGGTTACTTCCTCGGTGATGGAGCCCACCTCGGGTACTTCCTCGGTGATGGAGCCCACCTCGGGTACTTCCTCGGTGATCGAGCCTCACCTCGGGTACTTCCTCGGTGATCGAACTCACCTCGGGTTACTTCCTCGGTGATGGAGCCCACCTCGGGTACTTCCTCGGTGATGGAGCCCACCTCGGGTTCTTCCTCGGTGATGGAGCCCACCTCGGGTTCTTCCTCGGTGATGGAGCCCACCTCGGGTTCTTCCTCGGTGATGGAGCCCACCTCGGGTTCTTCCTCGGTGATGGAGCCCACCTCGGGTTCTTCCTCGGTGATGGAGCCCACCTCGGGTTCTTCCTCGGTGATGGAGCCCACCTCGGGTTCTTCCTCGGTGATGGATCCCACCTCGGGTTCTTCCTCGGTGATGGATCCCACCTCGGGTTCTTCCTCGGTGATGGAGCCCACCTCGGGTTCTTCCTCGGTGATGGAGCCCACCTCGGGTACTTCCTCGGTGATGGAGCCCACCTCGGGTACTTCCTCGGTGATGGAGCTCACCTCGGGTTCTTCCTCGGTGATGGAGCTCACCTCGGGTTCTTCCTCGGTGATGGAGCCCACCTCGGGTACTTCCTCGGTGATGGATCCCACCTCGGGTTCTTCCTCGGTGATGGATCCCACCTCGGGTTCTTCCTCGGTGATGGAGCCCACCTCGGGTTCTTCCTCGGTGATGGATCCCACCTCGGGTTCTTCCTCGGTGATGGATCCCACCTCGGGTTCTTCCTCGGTGATGGATCCCACCTCGGGTTCTTCCTCGGTGATGGATCCCACCTCGGGTTCTTCCTCGGTGATGGATCCCACCTCGGGTTCTTCCTCGGTGATGGAGCCCACCTCGGGTACTTCCTCGGTGATGGAGCCCACCTCGGGTTCTTCCTCGGTGATGGAGCCCACCTCGGGTTTCTTCCTCGGTGATGGAGCCCACCTCGGGTTCTTCCTCGGTGATGGAGCCCACCTCGGCAACTTCCTCGGTGATGGAGCCCACGTCGGGTTCTTCCTCGGTGATGGAGCCCACCTCGGGTTCTTCCTCGGTGATGGAGCCCACCTCGGGTTCTTCCTCGGTGATGGAGCCCACCTCGGGCTAACTTCCTCGGTGATGGAGCCCACGTCGGGTTCTTCCTCGGTGATGGAGCCCACCTCGGGTTCTTCCTCGGTGATGGAGCCCTACCTCGGGTTCTTCCTCGGTGATGGAGCCCACCTCGGGTACTTCCTCGGTGATGGAGCTCACCTCGGGTTACTTCCTCGGTGATGGAGCCCACCTCGGGTACTTCCTCGGTGATGGAGCCCACCTCGGGTTCTTCCTCGGTGATGGAGCCCACCTCGGGTTCTTCCTCGGTGATGGATCCCACCTCGGGTTCTTCCTCGGTGATGGATCCCACCTCGGGTTCTTCCTCGGTGATGGATCCCACCTCGGGTTCTTCCTCGGTGATGGATCCCACCTCGGGTTCTTCCTCGGTGATGGATCCCACCTCGGGTTCTTCCTCGGTGATGGAGCCCACCTCGGGTACTTCCTCGGTGATGGAGCTCACCTCGGGTTCTTCCTCGGTGATGGAGCTCACCTCGGGTTCTTCCTCGGTGATGGAGCCCACCTCGGGTACTTCCTCGGTGATGGAGCCCACCTCGGGTACTTCCTCGGTGGTGGAGCCAACCTCGGGTTCTTCCTCGGTGATGGATCCCACCTCGGGTTCTTCCTCGGTGATGGAGCTCACTTCGGGTTCTTCCTCGGTGATGGATCCCACCTCGGGTTCTTCCTCGGTGATGGATCCCACCTTGGGTTCTTCCTCGGTGATGGAGCCCACCTCGGGTACTTCCTCGGTGATGGATCCCACTTCGGGTTCTTCCTCGGTGATGGATCCCACCTCGGGTTCTTCCTCGGTGATGGATCCCACCTCGGGTTCTTCCTCGGTGATGGATCCCACCTCGGGTTCTTCCTCGGTGATGGAGCTCACCTCGGGTTCTTCCTCGGTGATGGAGCCCACCTCGGGTTCTTCCTCGGTGATGGAGCCCACCTCGGGTTCTTCCTCGGTGATGGAGCCCACCTCGGCAACTTCCTCGGTGATGGAGCCCACGTCGGGTTCTTCCTCGGTGATGGAGCCCACGTCGGGTTCTTCCTCGGTGATGGAGCCCACCTCGGGTTCTTCCTCGGTGATGGAGCCCACCTCGGGTTCTTCCTCGGTGATGGAGCCCACCTCGGGTACTTCCTCGGTGATGGAGCTCACCTCGGGTTCTTCCTCGGTGATGGAGCCCACCTCGGGTACTTCCTCGGTGATGGAGCCCACCTCGGGTACTTCCTCGGTGATGGAGCCCACCTCGGGTTCTTCCTCGGTGATGGATCCCACCTCGGGTTCTTCCTCGGTGATGGAGCTCACCTCGGGTTCTTCCTCGGTGATGGATCCCACCTCGGGTTCTTCCTCGGTGATGGATCCCACCTCGGGTTCTTCCTCGGTGATGGAGCCCACCTCGGGTACTTCCTCGGTGATGGAGCTCACCTCGGGTTCTTCCTCGGTGATGGAGCCCACCTCGGGTTCTTCCTCGGTGATGGAGCCCACCTCGGGTTCTTCCTCGGTGATGGAGCCCACCTCGGGTACTTCCTCGGTGATGGAGCCCACCTCGGGTACTTCCTCGGTGATGGAGCCAACCTCGGGTTCTTCCTCGGTGATGGATCCCACCTCGGGTACTTCCTCGGTGGTGGAGCCAACCTCGGGTTCTTCCTCGGTGATGGATCCCACCTCGGGTTCTTCCTCGGTGATGGAGCCCACCTCGGGTTCTTCCTCGGTGATGGAGCTCACTTCGGGTTCTTCCTCGGTGATGGATCCCACCTCGGATTCTTCCTCGGTGATGGATCCCACCTCGGGTTCTTCCTCGGTGATGGAGCCCACCTCGGGTACTTCCTCGGTGATGGAGCTCACCTCGGGTACTTCCTCGGCGATGGAGCCCACCTCGGGTACTTCCTCGGCGATGGAGCTCACCTCGGGTACTTCCTCGGCGATGGAGCTCACCTCGGGTACTTCCTCGGTGATGGAGCCCACCTCGGGTACTTCCTCGGTGATGGAGCTCACCTCAGGTTCTTTCTCAGTGATGGAGCCCACCTCGGGTACTTCCTCGGTGATGGAGCTCACCTCGGGTTCTTTCACAGTGATGGAGCTCACCTCAGGTACTTCTTCCACCTCAGGTTCCTGTTCGGTGGTTGAGATGAGCGTGTGTTCTTCAGGCACCGATCGAATCCCAGATTTTTCCTCTAATGCCGGACGATCATCGATCTTCTTTTCGGGATCAGAGAAGACCTCGTATTCTGTTCTGGTTCTCGAGTGGTCCCGAGGTTCCTCCTTTGGGGCCAAGCGCACTATGGGATGTTCCTGCCTCCAGTCGTCTCCTCTATCTCTCTCCTGCCATTTCTTCATAATCTGCTCGAAGCAGTCTTGTCGTCCGCATGGCTCAGGTCGTCCGCAGAGCGCTGATCGTCTGGAGGATTCAGGTCGTCCGCTGGGTTCAGGTCGTCCGCCGGGTTCAGATCGCCCGCTGGGTTCAGGTCGTCCGCTGGGTTCAGATCGTCCGCAGGGTTCAGAGATATAAGTGGTCTGCTCCTGCTGTTGCTGGGATTCGCCCGTTGTGGACGGAGAGAGATCCGCAACAATCCTATGCTGGAGGCGGGATGAGTGAGCCCCTACCTCAGGTTCTCCTTTGGTTATTGAGCTCATCTGAGGTCCCTCTTTGCTGCCCGAGTGTGCCTTGGAATGCCCTTCTGTGGCCGAGCACTCGTAGTGGAGAGGAGTGAGCGAGTGATGCGCCTGCAAGTAGAACTGAAAGTGGTGCTTGAGACAGGCGGCGCACGCACATCCGCCAACTTTGAAGTAAACCAAGACGAATTCTGCGTCTCGTACTGGCGATGGAATGTCTGCGAGACCCTGCTGAAGCTTCTGTAAACTCACCACCTTCCAGTATGCTTCACACTGTCTCTGCGGCAGCATTAACTGCATCCAGTCTGCGGTACGCTGATCTTCCTGCGACGTCATCTGTCTCTGGTCCGCGGTACGCTGATCTTCCTGCGGCGTCCTCTGCCTCCGGTCTGCGGTACGCTGATCTTCCTGCGGTGTCCTCTGCCTCCGGTCTGCGGTACGCTGATCTTCCTGCGGTGTCCTCTGCCTCCGGTCTGCGGTACGCTGATCTTCCTGCGGTGTCCTCTGCCTCCGGTTTGTGGTACGCTGATCTTCCTGCGGCAGAACTAACTGCCTCCAGTCGTCTTCTCTCACTCTCTTCTTCAGTATCCGCTTGAAGCATTCTGATCGTCCGCAGGGCTCCGATCGTCCGCAGGGCTCCGGTCGTCCGCAGGGCTCCGGTCGTCCGCAGGGCTCCGGTCGTCCGCAGGGCTCCGATCGTCCACAGGGCTCCGGTCGTCCGCAGGGTTCAGAGAGGCAGATTACCTGCTGCTGCTGGGAACAACCGTTTTTGGAGGAAGGGAGATTCGCAACCACTCTATGCTGGAGCCGGAGAGAGTGGTCCTCTTCCCCCTGCTGCTGGTGCTGGTGCTGGTGCTGGTGGGGAGAGTGGTCCTCATCCCCCTGCTGGTGGTCCTGGTGGGGAGAGTGGTCCTCATCCCCCTGCTGGTGGTCCTGGTGGGGAGAGTGGTCCTCATCCCCCTGCTGCTGGTGCTGCTGCTGGTGCTGCTGGTGGGGAGAGTGGTCCTCATCCCCCTGCTGCTGGTGCTGCTGCTGGTGCTGCTGGTGGGGAGAGTGGTCCTCTTCCACCTGCTGCTGCTGGTGGTGCTGGTGGGGAGAGTGGTCCTCTTCCACCTGCTGCTGCTGCTGGTGGTGCTGGTGGGGAGGACCGGGAGACCGGGCCCTCACCCGGAGGTCCGCCATTCGAGTCTTCATAAAGACGATAACAGCTCCACAGATAACACACAGGAGGGCTGCCAGCTGCCCAGCACCGTAGAGGGCGCCTCCCTCCAGCAGGCGACGCGGCTCTACACGCCACAAGAGGACCGACACCTGCCAGATGCGGCAGCAGAGAGTAACCAGCGAGCCAGCGAGCGGCACTTGCGTCATCATTGTGTCCGGGTCTTGGGTCAGGCCCCTGATGGCATCCTGCGACGTGAAGAACCTGCCCACAACAGGCAGATAGCTCCAGCAGCCCTGCTGCTCCTGCAGCAGGTGCAAGAGGTGGTGCCTGAGGCAGCCCAGGACGTAGATCACTCCTGCCGACGACACCCACACGAACAAGCCAATCAGCACGCAATTGAAGAAGAACTCGTAACAAAACTCTTTAAAACTCATCACCATATTTAATGAAGTATCTCAAGTATTATCAACACTGTATTGATTCCTTACCAAGAGGTAATGGAGTCATTTGCGCTTCAAGGGGAAAGGGGATGGTGAATGAGTAAAGTGAATCATGTGGGTAATGAGTGAATCATGTGGTGAGTCAGTGAGGACCTGGACCAGCCCAACCACTTGGACGGTCGGGGATTGAACTCCGACCTGCATGAAGCGGGGCAAGTTACCAAAAGCCTTAAACAGCGTCTCTCCCACTACGATTAAGGGCCCTTCATCTCTAATGTCTATGATGGGGCGAGGTAAACCCATGTATATGTATATGTATGATGCTTCATGTAAATTTTAGTATACCTGTGTCCTCTCTACCATGTGTATATTCCATAAGTCATCACGTTGTTGAAGCCGTGCCCAACCACCTGGGCTGACCGGCCTGGCGTCATGCAGGCCGGCGTTCAATCCCCGACCGTCCAAGTGGCTGGGAACCATTCCTTTTCCCCGTCCCATCCAAATGGGGGGAAGGAGTAGATTATCCTGACTATCGGGAATTATCCAGAATTCTGGATTATCCAGAACCCTTATCCTGACCTCTTCCCAGTGCTAAATACTCGTAATGTCTTGGCCTTTTCACCTAAAGCTTCGTTATAGCTGTAATAACCGAACAGCTTCGTTGGAACGGCGGCAGCTGAACGGCGTTGGAACCAGTCGTATTAGCGTTTGTCTTTCAATTGGAGACTTTTTGGCGCCGTGGAGAGGGGGGGACTTGCTGCATGGGTAACCACTTCTTCCCCGCATCAACCTACCCAGGCTTTGCGCCCTGGTGAGGCCACTCCAGACCGACAACCAGAGCGCAACTCCATAGTCTCCTGAGACTCATGGATGCCTACTGCTACAATTTTAATATTCATCATATCAATGTTGTCCAGCCTCATCCTATTCAACATTTTCAGACGCCAGAAAAGGGTATACAGATCACATCAGACCACAACAGGCTCGAAGGTCAGGCGCCAGATTCACGAAGCAGTTATGCAAGCACTTACTAACGTATACATCTTTCCTCAGACTTTGACGGCTTTGGTTACATTTATTAAACAGTTTACAAGCATGAAAACTTGCCAATCAACTGTTGTTAGTATTATAAACAGCCTCCTGGTGCTTCGGAGCTCATTAACTGTTTAATAATTGTAAACAAAGTCGCCAAAGATTGAGAAAAGATGTACAGGCCCGTAAGTGCCTGCGTAACTGCTTTGTGAATCTAGCCCCGTGGCTGGTACAGGAGTTGAGTATTCTCAAACAATCTTAATAGTAAAGCTGAGTACACAACTTAGTCTTAAGCATAATTTTTGCATAACTTTGTGAATAATTATCTCGAAGATAGAGAGATACTTCTACTTTATTAATTAAAACAGAGAAAAAAAGTTTTATCGAATTATTGGGGAAAAAAGTAGTAAATTATAGGGAAACTAATATAAAAGAAAAAACTTTTTATTCCTCATGATATATAATTATATATAACTATCGTCCATCTACTTAATATATTATTCATATAAGAAAGATATCTAAGTAATGATAGAGATGCAAAGTTTAGAAAATTAATATAACTGACTCAATAGATAAATACTTAAACAAAATCAATAAAACCAATAAAATGAATATAAAGTTTGAATAAAAATATAAAGCGCCCACTCAAGGTATAGTTAATATAAAGTTAAGATTATTAAACAACCAATCAGGATGCTTTGCCTGCAGAAACACAATAATCCCATCGGTCAGTATTCATTCAGTCAGTATACATGCTTGGATACATAGCAATACATCATAACTCTCGTATACATTGCTTGCACGTATACAGTAATACATCACAGGCTCTGGATACTTCACTAGTATTCATACATGCAAAGCTTCGCCCCCACTCACACAGTCCTCACAGTTTTGTATAAATGTATTCACAGTTATGAACCAGTTCTCACTTGGCATATATGGATATTTATACACGCAGAGTGAGCTATGTTTATGAGTCCCTGGAGTGTGTTTGAGTCCCTGGAGTATGTTCATGAGTTCATGGGGTGTGTTTATGAGTCCATGGGCTGTGCTTATGAGTCCATGGAGTGTACTCACCTAGTTGTGCTTGCGGGGGTTGAGCTCTGGCTCTTTGGTCCCGCCTCTCAACTGTCAGTCAACTGGTGTACTGATTCCTGAGCCTATTGGGCTCTATCATATCTACATTTGAAACTGCGTATGGAGTCAGCCTCCACCACAACACTACTTAATGCATTCCATTTGTTAACTACCCTGACACTGAAAAAGTTCTTTCTAACGTCTCTGTGGCTCATGTGGGTACTAGGTTTCCACCTGTGTCCCCTAATGCGTGTTCCACCCGCGCTAAAGAGTTTGTCTTTGTCCACCCTGTCAATTCCCCTGAGAACTTTGTAGGTGGTTATCATGTCTCCTCTTACTCTTCTATTTTCCAGGGATGTGAGGTTCAGCTCCCTTAGCCTTTCCTCGTAACTCATTCTTCTCAGTTCCGGGACCAGTCTGGTGGCATACCTCTGAATCTTCTCTAACTTCGTCTTGTGTTTAACTAGGTATGGACTCCAGGCTGGAGCTGCATACTCCAGGATTGGTCTGACATAAGTGGTATACAGGGTCCTGATCGATTCCTTACACAAGTTTCTAAAGGCAGTTCTTATATTGGCCAGTCTAGCATATGCCGCTGATGATATCCTTTTGATGTGGGCCTCTGGGGACAGGTTCGGTGTGATATCAACCCCAGATCTTTCTCTCTCTTTGACTCTTGCAGGATTTCACCTCCCAGATGGTACCTTGTGTTCAGCCTCCTGCTCCCTTCACCTAATTTCATTACTTTACACTTTCCTGAGTTGAACTTTAGCAGCCATTTTCTAGACCATTCCTCCAGTTTGTCCAGGTCGTCCTGTAGTCTCTGTCTATCTTCATCCGTATTGATTCTTCTCATAATTTTTGCATCATCAGCAAACATTGAGAGGAATGAGTCTATACCCTCTGGAAGGTCGTTTACATATTCTAGAAACAGGATGGGTCCGAGTACAGAGCCCTGTGGGAGTCCGCTAGTGACATCTCGCCACTCTGATGTCTTCCCTCTCACCGTTACTCGCTGTTTCCTGTTGCTTAGGTACTCCCTTATCCACTGGAGCACCTTCCCTTTTACTCATGCCTGCTGCTCCAACTTTTGTAACAGCCTTTTGTGAGGTACTGTGTTTACGAGTCCATGACTGTGGGTCTGAGTCCATTGGCTGTGGGTCTGAGTCCATGGGCTGTGGGTCTGAGTCCATGGGCTGTGGGTCTGAGTCCATGGGCTGTGGATCAGAGTCCATGGGCTCTGGGTCTGAGTCCATAAGCTGCTGAAGGAGAGAACACTGGCAGTGTCGTGTATGATGTCAGGTCCTGGGTCACACAGCTCAGTGTATGATACAACGCCATGAGTAATACAGATCAAAGTGTATGATGCAGTGTAATAAGTAATGCAGTTGTAAGTGGATGATCCGTTATCACGAGTAAGACAAGTGGGAATGAATGATATCTCCAGCTTCCTCCATGACCTCTGGTCGCGACGTCTCTCCTGATCTTCTGTCTCCAGCTTCCACCATGACCTCTGGTCGCGACGTCTCTCCTGATCTTCTGTGTCTCCAGCTTCCACCATGACCTCTGGTCACGACGTCTCTCCTGATCTTCTGTCTCCAGCTTCCACCATGACCTCTGGTCGCGACGTCTCTCCTGATCTTCTGTGTCTCCAGCTTCCTCCATGACCTCTGGTCGCGACGTCTCTCCTGATCTTCTGTCTCCAGCTTCCACCATGACCTCTGGTCGCGACGTCTCTCCTGATCTTCTGTGTCTCCAGCTTCCTCCATGACCTTTGGGCCCCTTCATCTCTATATTCATCACATGACATTTTTCAGATTTAGAAGTAATTAAGCATCAAGATCTCCTTGAGCACCGCTGGATGGCATCTTGGTGTCCCAGACGTAGACCTTAGTCAGCTGCGTGTCTTAATTTTCTCATCAATGTTGCAAAATCCACAAAAACACAGATATGGCAGACAATTTCCTCTGCAAGGACGTCGACGTAATAATGGAATATATTGCGTGCTAATATAGTTTCCTACCAGAAAAAGATAACTTTTCAGGCGTCCTGGCTGTTGTCTAGTTATGCCGGCCAAGACCTAATTGTTAACATGACCCCCATTAATGAGGGACTATGCAGGTCGGCGTTCAATCCCCGACCTGCATAATCGGGGATTGCAGACATACAAGTGGTTGGGCACCATTCTTTTCCTCCGTCCCATCCCAAATCATTTTCCTGATCCCTTCCCAGTGCTATGTAGTCGAAATGGCTTGGCACTTTCCCCTAATAATTAAAAAATAGCTAAAACCTTTCTGACTCTCAAGAAATATTCACTCGGCCCAACTTTCTCCCAACAAGGGTTATTATTATTACTGCTTACCTGGAACATACCTGCGGAGAGTTTCTTGTACTCCCCGGAGCCGGGGAGTAGAAGCAGTCCAACCCCAGCAGGGGGATCGAACCCTTGCTGAAGGCTCCTACTAATTTCTCAACAATACAGCAACTTAATGAGAGTTCCTTGTACAGCCCACACGGGAGATTACGGAAAATACAGCTGCAAATACACTATTCATACCCGATTGAAGAAATTGAAAAGATTCAGGAGTACAAGTAAAAAGGTAGATTGACAGTTGAGAGGCGGGCCGAGAGAGCCAGAGCTCAACCCTCCATAAACACAACTAGGCGAGTACAAGTGTCCCTATATTGAGTAAATAGTTGGAATAACAGATGCCAACGATATTATTAATAAAAAACAGATGTGTGTGTTTGACAATAAGGCCGCAGGTGTAGGAGTCCACGCTCTGAACAACAACAACAACAACAACAACAACAACAACAACAATAACAACAACAACAACTACAACAATTACAACAACAACAACAACAACAACAACAACACACGTGCACAATAAAGTCACTACTAATAAAGTCATAACTTGATAATTTATTAATGAAGAGTGACGCAGTTGACGCTGTGCTCAGTAATAAAGAGTCACCTTGATGGCTCAGTGTTGAGCAATATTATTGTGCAGCTGACAGTGTGTTGAGCAATATTATTGTGCAGCTGACAGCGTGTTGAGCAATATTATTGTGCAGCTGACAGTGTGTTGAGCAATATTATTGTGCAGCTGACAGTGTTGAGCAATATTATTGTGCAGCTGACAGTGTGTTGAGCAATATTATTGTGCAGCTGACAGCGTGTTGAGCAATATTATTGTGCAGCTGACAGTGTGTTGAGCAATATTATTGTGCAGCTGACAGCGTGTTGAGCAATATTATTGTGCAGCTGACAGCGTGTTGAGCAATATTATTGTGCAGCTGACAGTGTTGAGCAATATTATTGTGCAGCTGACAGTGTTGAGCAATATTATTGTGCAGCTGACAGTGTGTTGAGCAATATTATTGTGCAGCTGACAGCGTGTTGAGCAATATTATTGTGCAGCTGACAGTGTGTTGAGCAATATTATTGTGCAGCTGACAGCGTGTTGAGCAATATTATTGTGCAGCTGACAGTGTGTTGAGCAATATTACTGTGCAGCTGACAGTGTGTTGAGCAATATTATTGTGCAGCTGACAGTGTGTTGAACAATATTATTGTGCAGCTGACAGTGTTGAGCAATATTATTGTGCAGCTGACAGCGTGTTGAGCAATATTATTGTGCAGCTGACAGTGTGTTGAGCAATATTACTGTGCAGCTGACAGTGTGTTGAGCAATATTATTGTGCAGCTGACAGCGTGTTGAGCAATATTATTGTGCAGCTGACAGTGTGTTGAGCAATATTATTGTGCAGCTGACAGTGTTGAGCAATATTATTGTGCAGCTGACAGCGTGTTGAGCAATATTATTGTGCAGCTGACAGTGTGTTGAGCAATATTACTGTGCAGCTGACAGTGTGTTGAGCAATATTATTGTGCAGCTGACAGTGTGTTGAGCAATATTACTGTGCAGCTGACAGTGTGTTGAGCAATATTATTGTGCAGCTGACAGTGTGTTGAACAATATTATTGTGCAGCTGACAGTGTGTTGAGCAATATTATTGTGCAGCTGACAGTGTTGAGCAATATTATTGTGCAGCTGACAGCGTGTTGAGCAATATTATTATGCAGCTGACAGCGTGTTGAGCAATATTACTGTGCAGCTGACAGCGTGCTGAGCAATATTATTGTGCAGCTGACAGTGTGTTGAAGAATATTACTGTGCAGCTGACAGTGTGTTGAGCAAAATTACTGTGCAGCTGACAGTGTGTTGAGCAATATTACTGTGCAGCTGACAGCGTGTTGAGCAATATTACTGTGCAGCTGACAGCGTGTTGAGCAATATTATTGTGCAGCTGACAGCGTGCTGAGCAATATTAATGTGCAGCTGACTGTGTGTTGAACAATATTATTGTGCAGCTGACAGCGTGCTGAGCAATATTACTGTGCAGCTGACAGTGTGTTGAGCAATATTACTGTGCAGCTGACAGTGTGTTGAGCAATATTACTGTGCAGCTGACAGCGTGCTGAGCAATATTATTGTGCAGCTGACAACGTGCTGAGCAATATTATTGTGCATCTGACAGCGTGGTGAACAATATTACTGTGCAGCTGACTGTGTGTTGAACAATATTATTGTGCAGCTGACAGCGTGTTGAGCAATATTACTGTGCAGCTGACAGTGTGTTGAGCAATATTACTGTGCAGCTGACAGCGTGCTGAGCAATATTACTGTGCAGATGAGAGCGTGCTGAGCAATATTACTGTGCAGATGACAGCGTGTTGAGCAATATTACTGAGCAGCTGACAGCGTGCTGAGCAATATTACTGAGCAGCTGACAGCGTGCTGAGCAATATTACTGAGCAGCTGACAGCGTGCTGAGCAATATTACTGAGCAGCTGACAGCGTGCTGAGCAATAAAGTCTGTAAAGGCACTAATAAAGTTTGCAGGTTTAGTGTTCCGTTCGGAATATTTTGTGGACAAAATTCCTGTCAATGTGACGCAGAAAATTGTACAAGAGATAACGTTATTACATTCGAATATCATTAAAGTTTTGGTTTCCACTTGGCTGTTGTGGTTGGCTTTGAGTCTGGCCTAGAGCCTGTCAGTCTCTGAAGAGTTATTGAAGCTGTGGCACCAGCCTGCTGACCAGCCGGCAGGTTTAATTGGGTCCTGGATATGGTGTGTGGAACTCCAAGGAAGGTATATACAGAGGTTACTTCATTCCGTCATATCTAGGTCAACAGTCTACCTGCCGGTGGTGGGTCAGTATACCTGTAATGGTTTTGCGTTTTTCACCTGACACGTCTCTTCACCCCCGCTTCAGTTTCTGAGCACAAGCGTTTCCGTCAGACACGTATCCGAGCTGAGAACCAATGGACCATTTAAGAGTCGAGGCGGAAATGTTCAATATTTACCGAGAAAACTGCGAGAGATTTGCTTTGTAAAGGATCTTAAGTGGTTTAAAAGTTTGTAAATATGGTGACCGACCTTGTGGGAAATGTTGCGTTAGAGTTTACCAGAAATGTGAGTGTGAGTTTACCATGCTGGACACACTCATGGGTGTGTAATGAGTTTACCAGGCTGGACACACTCATGAGTGTGTAGTGAGTTTACCAGGCTGGACACACTCCTGAGTGTGTAGTGAGTTTACCAGGCTGGACACACTCCTGAGTGTGTAGTGAGTTTACCAGGCTGGACCCACTCATGAGTGTGTAGTGAGTTTACCAAGCTGGACACGTACTCATGAGTATGTAGTGAGTTTACCAAGCTGGACACACGTATGAGAGTGTAGTGAGTTTACCAAGCTGGACACACTCATGAGTATTGAGTTTACTAAGCTGGACACACTCATGAGTGGGTAGTGAGTTTACCAGGCTGGACACACTCATGAGTATATAGTGAGTTTACCAAGCTGGACACGTACTCATGAGTATATAGTGAGTTTTCCAAGCTGGACACACTCATGAGTATATAGTGAGTTTACCAAGCTGGACAAGTACTCATGACTATGTAGTGAGTTTACCAGGCTGGACACAGACTCATGAATATGTAGTGAGTTTACCAAGCTGGACACGTACTCATGAGTATGTAGTGAGTTTACCAAACTGGACACGTACTCATGAGTATATAGTGAGTTTACCAGGCTGGACACACTCATAAGTGTGTAGTGAGTTTACCAAGCTGGACACGTACTCATGAGTATATAGTGAGTTTACCAAGCTGGACACGTACTCATGAGTATATAGTGAGTTTACCAAGCTGGACACACTCATGAGTATATAGTGAGTTTACCAAGCTGGACAAGTACTCATGAGTATGTAGTGAGTTTACCAGGCTGGACACAGACTCATGAGTATGTAGTGAGTTTACCAAGCTGGACACGTACTCATGAGTATGTAGTGAGTTTACCAAACTGGACACGTACTCATGAGTATATAGTGAGTTTACCAGGCTGGACACACTCATAAGTGTGTAGATAGTTTACCAGGCTGGACACACTCATAAGTGTGTAGTGAGTTTACCAAGCTGGACACACTCATGAGTATATAGTGAGTTTACCAAGCTGGACTCACTCATGAGTATATAGTGAGTTTACTAAGCTGGACACACTCATGAGTGTGTTTAGTGAGTTTACCAGGCTGGACACGTACTCATGAGTATGTAGTGTGTTTACCAAGCTGGACTCACTCATGAGTATATAGTGAGTTTACTAAGCTGGACACACTCATGAGTGTGTTTAGTGAGTTTACCAGGCTGGACACGTACTCATGAGTGAGTAGTGAGTTTACCAAGCTGGACACGGTTACACACATAGTGAAATTAACATGTATAATGTGCTAATATTCCCTATATAATAAAGGGCAGGTAACTATCAGGAGGAAAGCGCCAAGCCGTTAAACTATATATCAGTGGGAAAGATAAGGATTAGGGATGGGACGGGGGGGGGGGGAAGGGTGTAGGTATAAATATTACTTCACTTTCCAACTGTGTTCTTTATCCATAAAAAAATCCTGACATTCAGAATAATTTCCTCCGTAGCTTTGCTATTATTACCGTCTCTCGGTCTCGCTTATTGCAGGTCGGCGTTCAATCCCCGACCGTCCACAAGTGGTTGGGCACCATTCCTTTCCCCCCGTCCCATCCTAAATCCTTATATCCTGATTCCTTCCAAGTGCTATATAGTCGTATTGGCTTGATAATCGTTTTTCCTTCATAATTTTCTTTCTTCTTTCATTGGCTTAAAAAGATATCACATATACGATGAGTGATATCTTGTCTATTACCCTTTATATATGTGATATCATTGTACGTAAGTGAAAGAGAAAGAGGAAGAGAGAGAGAATAGACGATAATAGCAAACTCTGAAGGTAGTTAACCTGACTATCAGAATTTCTTTTCAGGGATAAAGAAAACAGTTGGAAAGTGAACTAAAAGTTAAACCTGTACCGGAATTATAGGGACTGAAGAACAAGTAACTGACACTCAGCGAAGACCAGACTGCTTCCCAGCACGCAACATGAGAGAACACTGTCTGAAACATGAGAGAACACTGTGTGAAACATGAGAGAACACTGTCTGAAACATGAGAACACTGTCTGAAACATGAGAACACTGTCTGAAACATGAGAGAACACTGAAACATGAGAGAACACTGTCTGAAACATGAGAGAACACTGAAACATGAGAGAACACTGTCTGAAACGTCCCGACCGGTGAGCGACCCGACCGGCGAGAGACCCGACCGGCGAGACCCCCTCCCGGCGAGTTCCCCTCCCAGCGAGTTCCCCTCCCAGCGAATCCCCCTCCCAGCGAGTTCCCCTCCCAGCGAGTTCTCCTCCCGGCGAGTCCCCCTCCCAGCGAGTTCCCCTCCCAGCGAGTCCCCTTCCCAGCAAGTTCCCCTCCCAGCGAGTTCCCCTCCCGGCGAGTCCCCCTCCCAGCGAGTTCCCCTCCCAGCGAGTTCCCCTCCCGGCGAGTCCCCCTCGCCGGTCGGGAAGCCCGCCGGTCGGGACGCCCGCCGGTCGGGACGCCCGCCGGTCGGGACGCCAGCCGGTCGGGAAGCCCGCCGGTCGGGAAGCCCGCTGGGAGGGGGACTCGCCGGGAGGGGGACTCGCTGGGAGGGGGACTCGCCGGGAGGGGAACTCGCTGGGAGGGGAACTCGCTGGGAGGGGGACTCGCTGGGAGGGGAACTCGCTGGAAGGGGGACTAGCTGGGAGGGGGACTCGCCGGGAGGGGAACTCGCTGGAAGGGGAACTCGCTGGGAGGGGGACTCGCTGGGAGGGGAACTCGCTGGGAGGGGGACTCGCTGGGAGGGGGTCTCGCTGGGAGAGGGACTCGCTGGGAGGGGGACTCGCCGGGAGGGGAACTCGCTGGGAGGGGAACTCGCTGGGAGAGGGACTCGCCGGGAGGGGGACTCGCTGGGAGGGAAACTCGCTGGGACAGGGACACGCCGGGAGGGGGACGCGCTGGGAGGGGGACTACCAGGTCGTAGTCGTCTCCTCGGTGATGGAGCTCACCTCAGGTACTTCCTCGGTGATGGAGCTCAACTGGGGTACTTCCACGGTGATTGAGCTCACCTCGGGTACTTCCACGGTAATGGAGCTCACCTGGGGTACTTCCTCGGTAATGGAGCTCACCTCCTGTACTTCCTCGGTGATGGAGCTCACCTGGGGTACTTCCTCGGTGATGGAGCTCACCTGGGGTACTTTCTCTGTGATGGAGCTCACCTGGGGTACTTTCTCGGTGATGGAGCTCACCTGGGGTACTTCCTCGGTGAGGGAGCTCACCTGGGGTACTTCCTCGGTGATGGAGCTCACCTGGAGTACTTCACCTGAGGTACTTCCTCGGTGATGCAGCTCACCACGGGTACTTCCTCGGTGATGGAGCTCACCTCGGGTACTTCCTCGGTGATGAAGCTCACCTCAGGTACTTCCTCGGTGATGCAGGTCACCTCGGGTACTTCCTCGGTGATAAAGCTCACATCAGGTACTTCCTCGGTGATGCAGGTCACCCCGGGTACTTCCTCGGTGAAGAAGCTCACCTCAGGTACTTCCTCGGTGATGAAGCTCACCTCAGGTACTTCCTCAGTGAGGCAGGTCACCCCGGGTACTTCCTCGGTGATGAAGCTCACCTCAGGTACTTCCTCGGTGATGCAGGTCACCCCGGGTACTTCCTCGGTGATGAAGCTCACCTCAGGTACTTTCTCGGTGATGGAGCTCACCTGGGGTACTTCCACGGTGATGGAGCTCACCTCAGGTACTTCCTCGGTGATGCAGGTCACCTCGGGTACTTCCTTGGTGATACAGCTCACCTCAGGTACTTCCTCGGTGATGCAGGTCACCCCGGGTACTTCCTCGGTGAAGAAGCTCACCTCAGGTACTTCCTCGGTGATGAAGCTCACCTCAGGTACTTCCTCAGTGAGGCAGGTCACCCCGGGTACTTCCTCGGTGATGAAGCTCACCTCAGGTACTTCCTCGGTGATGCAGGTCACCCCGGGTACTTCCTCGGTGATGAAGCTAACCTCAGGTACTTCCTCGGTGATGGAGCTCACCTGGGGTACTTCCACGGTGATGGAGCTCACCTCACGTTCTTCCTCGGTGATGGAGCTCACCTGGGGTACTTCCACGGTGATGGAGCTCACCTCACGTTCTTCCTCGGTGATGGAGCTCACCTGGCGTACTTCCACGGTGATGGAGCTCACCTCACGTTCTTCCTCGGTGATGGAGCTCACCTGGCGTACTTCCACGGTGATGGAGCTCACATGGGGTACTACCACGGTGATGGAGATCACCTCACGTTCTTCCTCGGTGATGGAGCTCACCGGAGGTACTTCCTCGGTGATGGAGCTCACCGGAGGTACTTCCTCGGTGATGGAGCTCACCGGAGGTACTTCCTCGGTGATGGAGCTCACCTCGGGTACTTCCTCGGTGATGGAGCCCACCTCGGGTTCTTCCTCGGTGATGGAGCCCACCTCGGGTACTTCCTCGGTGATGGAGCTCACCTCGGGTACTTCCTCGGTGATGGAGCCCACCTCGGGTACTTCCTCGGTGATGGAGCTCACCTCGGGTACTTCCTCGGTGATGGAGCCCACCTCGGGTTCTTCCTCGGTGATGGAGCCCACCTCGGGTACTTCTTCGGTGATGGAGCCCACCTCGGGTTCCTCCTCGGTGATGGAGCCCACCTCGGATACTTCCTCGGTGATGGAGCCCACCTCGGGAACTTCCTCGGTGATGGAGCCCACCTCGGGTTCTTCCTCGGTGATGGAGCCCACCTCGGGTACTTCCTCGGTGATGGAGCCCACCTCGGGTACTTCTTCGGTGATGGAGCCCACCTCGGGTACTTCCTCGGTGATGGAGCCCACCTCGGGTACTTCCTCGGTGATGGAGCCCACCTCGGGATCTTCCTCGGTGATGGAGCCCACCTCGGGTTCTTCCTCGGTGATGGAGCCCACCTCGGGTACTTCCTCGGTGATGGAGCCCACCTCGGGTACTTCCTCGGTGATGGAGCCCACCTCGGGTACTTCCTCGGTGATGGAGCCCACCTCGGGTACTTCCTCGGTGATGGAGCCCACCTCGGGTTCTTCCTCGGTGATGGAGCCCACCTCGGGTACTTCCTCGGTGATGGAGCCCACCTCGGGTACTTCCTCGGTGATGGAGCTCACCTCGGGTACTTCCTCGGTGATGGAGCCCACCTCGGGTACTTCCTCGGTGATGGAGCCCACCTCGGGTACTTCCTCGGTGATGGAGCCCACCTCGGGTTCTTCCTCGGTGATGGAGCCCACCTCGGGTACTTCCTCGGTGATGGAGCCCACCTCGGGTACTTCCTCGGTGATGGAGCTCACCTGGGGTACTTCCACGGTGATGGAACTCACCTCACGTTCTTCCTCGGTGATGGAGCTCACCTGGGGTACTTCCTCGGTGATGGAGCCCACCTCGGGTTCTTCCTCGGTGATGGAGCTCACCTCGGGTTCTTCCTCGGTGATGGAGCCCACCTCGGGTACTTCCTCGGTGATGGAGCCCACCTCGGGTTCTTCCTCGGTGATGGAGCTCACCTCTGCTTCTTCCTCGGTGATGGAGCCCACCTCGGGTTCTTCCTCGGCGATGGAGCCCACCTCGGGTTCTTCCTCGGTGATGGACGCCACCTCGGGTTCTTCCTCGGTGATGGAGCCCACCTCGGGTACTTCCTCGGTGATGGACGCCACCTCGGGTTCTTCCTCGGTGATGGAGCCCACCTCGGGTACTTCCTCGGTGATGGAGCTCATCTCGGGTTCTTCCTCGGTGATGTAGCTCACCTCGGGTACTTCCTCGGTGATGGAGTCTACCTCGGGTACTTCCTGGGTGATGGAGCCCACCACGGGTTCTTCTTCGGTGATGGAGCCCACCTCGGGTTCTTCCTCGGTGATGGACGCCACCTCGGGTTCTTCCTCGGTGATGGAGCCCACCTCGGGTACTTCCTCGGTGATGGAGCTCACCTCGGGTTCTTCCTCGGTGATGTAGCTCACCTCGGGTACTTCCTCGGTGATGGTGCCTACCTCGGGAACTTCCTGGGTGATGGAGCCCACCTCGGGTTCTTCCTCGGTGATGGAGCCCACCTCGGGTTCTTCCTCGGTTATTGAGCCCACCTCGGGTACTTCCTCGGTGATGGAGCTCACCTCGGGTACTTCCTCGGTGATGGAGCCCACCTCGGGTTCTTCCTCGGTGATGGAGCCCTCCTCGGGTTCTTCCTCGGTGATGGAGCCCACCTCGGGTTCTTCCTCGGCGATGGAGCCCACCTCGGGTTCTTCCTCGGTGATGAAGCCCACCTCGGGTACTTCCTCGGTGATGGAGCCCACCTCGGGTTCTTCCTCAGTGATGGAGCCCACCTCGGGTTCTTCCTCGTTGATGGAGCCCACCTCGGGTTCTTCCTCGGTGATGGAGCCCACCTCGGGTTCTTCCTCGGTGATGGAGGCCACCTCGGCTACTTCCTCGGTGATGGAGGCCACCTCGGGTACTTCCTCAGTGATGGAGCCCAACTCGGGTACTTCCTCGGTGATGGAGCCCACCTCGGGTTCTTCCTCGGTGATGGATCCCACCTCGGGTTCTTCCTCGGTGATGGAGCCCACCTCGGGTACTTCCTCGGTGATGGAGCCCACCTCGGGTACTTCCTCGGTGATGGAGCCCACCTCGGGTTCTTCCTCGGTGATGGAGCCCACCTCGGGTACGGAGCCCTCCTCGGGTACTTCCTCGGTGATGGAGCCCACCTCGGGTTCTTCCTCGGTGATGGAGCCCACCTCGGGGTCTTCCTCGGTGATGGAGCCCACCTCGGGTTCTTCCTCGGCGATGGAGCTCACCTCTGGTACTTCCTCGGTGATGGAGCCCACCTCGGGTTCTTCCTCGGTGATGGAGCCCACCTCGGCTACTTCCTCGGTAATGGAGCCCACCTCGGGTACTTCCTCGGTGATGGAGCCCACCTCGGGTTCTTCCTCGGTGATGGAGCCCACGTCCTCGGGTACTTCTTCGGTGATGGAGCCCACCTCGGCTACTTCCTCGGTAATGGAGCCCACCTCGGGTACTTCCTCGGGGATGGAGCCCACCTCGGGTACTTCCTCGGTGATGGAGCCCACCTCGGGTACTTCCTCGGTGAAGGAGCCCACCTCGGGTTCTTCCTCGGTGATGGACCTCACCTCGGGTACTTCCTCGGTGATAGAGCTCACCTCGGGTACTTCCTCGGTGATGGAGCTCACCTCGGGTACTTCCTCGGTGATGGAGCCCACCTCGGGTACTTCCTCGGTGATGGAGCCCACCTCGGGTTCTTCCTCGGTGATGGAGCTCACCTCGGGTACTTCCTCGGTGATGGAGCTCACCTCGGGTACTTCCTCGGTGATGGAGCTCACCCCGGATACTTCCTCGGTGAAGGAGCCCACCTCGGGTACTTCCTCGGTGATGGAGCCCACCTCGGGTTCTTCCTCGGTGATGGACCTCATCTCGGGTACTTCCTCGGTGATGGACCTCACCTCGGGTACTTCCTCGGTGATGGAGTCCACCTCGGGTACTTCCTCGGTGATGGAGCCCACCTCGGGTACTTCCTCGGTGATGGAGCCCACCTCGGGTACTTCCTCGGTGATGGAGCCCACCTCGGGTACTTCCTCGGTGATGGAGCTCACCTCGGGTACTTCCTCGGTGATGGAGCTCACCTCGGGTACTTCCTCGGTGATGGAGCCCACCTCGGGTACTTCCTCGGTGATGGAGCCCACCTCGGGTACTTCCTCGGTGATGGAGCCCACCTCGGGTTCTTCCTCGGTGATGGAGCCCACCTCGGGTTCTTCCTCGGCGATGGAGCTCACCTCGGGTACTTCCTCGGTGATGGAGCCCACCTCGGGTTCTTCCTCGGTGATGGAACCCACCTCGGCTACTTCCTCGGTGATAGAGTCCACCTCGGCTACTTCCTCGGTGATGGAGCCCACCTCGGGAACTTCCTCGGTGATGGAGCCCACCTCGGGTTCTTCCTCGGTGATGGAGCCCACCTTGGCTACTTCCTCGGTGATGGAGCCCACCTCGGCTACTTCCTCGGTGATGGAGCCCACCTCGGGTACTTCTTCGGTGATGGAGCTCACCTCGGGTACTTCCTCGGTGACGGAGCCCACCTCGGGTACTTCCTCGGTGACGGAGACTATACCTCGGGTACTTCCTCGGTGATGGAGCCCACCTCGGCTACTTCCTCGGTGATGGAGCCCACCTCGGGTACTTCCTCGGTGATGGAGCTCACCTCGGGTACTTCCTCGGTGATGGAGCCCACCTCGGGTACTTCCTCGGTGATGGAGCTCACCTCGGGTACTTCCTCGGTGATGGAGCTCACCTCGGGTTCTTCCTCGGTGATGGAGCCCATCTCGGGTTCTTCCTGGGTGATGGAGCCCACCTCGGGTTCTTCCTCGGTGATGGAGCCCACCTCGGGTTCTTCCTCGGCGATGGAGCCCACCTCGGGTTCTTCCTCGGTGATGGAGCCCACCTCGGCTACTTCCTCGGTGATGGAGCCCACCTCGGGTACTTCCTCGGTGATGGAGCCCACCTCGGGTACTTCCTCGGTGATGGAGCCCACCTCGGGTACTTCCTCGGTGATGGAGCCCACCTCGGGTACTTCCTCGGTGATGGAGCCCACCTCGGGTACTTCCTCGGTGATGGAGCCCACCTCGGGTTCTTCCTCGGTGATGGAGCCCACCTCGGCTACTTCCTCGGTGATGGAGCCCACCTCGGCTACTTCCTCGGTGATGGAGCCCACCTCGGGTACTTCCTCGGTGATGGAGCTCACCTCGGGTACTTCCTCGGTGACGGAGCCCACCTCGGGTACTTCCTCGGTGACGGAGCCCACCTCGGGTACTTCCTCGGTGATGGAGCCCACCTCGGGTTCTTCCTCGGTGATGGAGCCCACCTCGGGTTCTTCCTCGGTGATGGAGCTCACCTCGGGTTCTTCCTCGGTGATGGAGCCCACCTCGGGTACTTCCTCGGTGATGGAGCACACCTCGGGTACTTCCTCGGTGATGGAGCCCACCTCGGGTACTTCCTCGGTGATGGAGCCCACCTCGGGTTCTTCCTCGGTGATGGAGCCCACCTCGGGTTCTTCCTCGGTGATGGAGCCCACCTCGGGAACTTCCTCGGTGATGGAGCCCACCTCGGGTTCTTCCTCGGTGATGGAGCCCACCTCGGGTACTTCCTCGGTGATGGAGCCCACCTCGGGTACTTCTTCGGTGATGGAGCCCACCTCGGGTACTTCCTCGGTGATGGAGCCCACCTCGGGTACTTCCTCGGTGATGGAGCCCACCTCGGGATCTTCCTCGGTGATGGAGCCCACCTCGGGTTCTTCCTCGGTGATGGAGCCCACCTCGGGTACTTCCTCGGTGATGGAGCCCACCTCGGGTACTTCCTCGGTGATGGAGCCCACCTCGGGTACTTCCTCGGTGATGGAGCCCACCTCGGGTACTTCCTCGGTGATGGAGCCCACCTCGGGTTCTTCCTCGGTGATGGAGCCCACCTCGGGTACTTCCTCGGTGATGGAGCCCACCTCGGGTACTTCCTCGGTGATGGAGCTCACCTCGGGTACTTCCTCGGTGATGGAGCCCACCTCGGGTACTTCCTCGGTGATGGAGCCCACCTCGGGTACTTCCTCGGTGATGGAGCCCACCTCGGGTTCTTCCTCGGTGATGGAGCCCACCTCGGGTACTTCCTCGGTGATGGAGCCCACCTCGGGTACTTCCTCGGTGATGGAGCTCACCTGGGGTACTTCCACGGTGATGGAACTCACCTCACGTTCTTCCTCGGTGATGGAGCTCACCTGGGGTACTTCCTCGGTGATGGAGCCCACCTCGGGTTCTTCCTCGGTGATGGAGCTCACCTCGGGTTCTTCCTCGGTGATGGAGCCCACCTCGGGTACTTCCTCGGTGATGGAGCCCACCTCGGGTTCTTCCTCGGTGATGGAGCTCACCTCTGCTTCTTCCTCGGTGATGGAGCCCACCTCGGGTTCTTCCTCGGCGATGGAGCCCACCTCGGGTTCTTCCTCGGTGATGGACGCCACCTCGGGTTCTTCCTCGGTGATGGAGCCCACCTCGGGTACTTCCTCGGTGATGGACGCCACCTCGGGTTCTTCCTCGGTGATGGAGCCCACCTCGGGTACTTCCTCGGTGATGGAGCTCACCTCGGGTTCTTCCTCGGTGATGTAGCTCACCTCGGGTACTTCCTCGGTGATGGAGCCTACCTCGGGTACTTCCTGGGTGATGGAGCCCACCACGGGTTCTTCTTCGGTGATGGAGCCCACCTCGGGTTCTTCCTCGGTGATGGACGCCACCTCGGGTTCTTCCTCGGTGATGGAGCCCACCTCGGGTACTTCCTCGGTGATGGAGCTCACCTCGGGTTCTTCCTCGGTGATGTAGCTCACCTCGGGTACTTCCTCGGTGATGGTGCCTACCTCGGGAACTTCCTGGGTGATGGAGCCCACCTCGGGTTCTTCCTCGGTGATGGAGCCCACCTCGGGTTCTTCCTCGGTTATTGAGCCCACCTCGGGTACTTCCTCGGTGATGAAGCTCACCTCGGGTACTTCCTCGGTGATGGAGCCCACCTCGGGTTCTTCCTCGGTGATGGAGCCCTCCTCGGGTTCTTCCTCGGTGATGGAGCCCACCTCGGGTTCTTCCTCGGTGATGGAGCCCACCTCGGGTTCTTCCTCGGCGATGGAGCCCACCTCGGGTTCTTCCTCGGTGATGAAGCCCACCTCGGGTACTTCCTCGGTGATGGAGCCCACCTCGGGTTCTTCCTCAGTGATGGAGCCCACCTCGGGTTCTTCCTCGGTGATGGAGCCCACCTCGGGTTCTTCCTCGGTGATGGAGCCAACCTCGGGTTCTTCCTCGGTGATGGAGGCCACCTCGGCTACTTCCTCGGTGATGGAGCCCACCTCGGGTACTTCCTCAGTGATGGAGCCCAACTCGGGTACTTCCTCGGTGATGGAGCCCACCTCGGGTTCTTCCTCGGTGATGGATCCCACCTCGGGTTCTTCCTCGGTGATGGAGCCCACCTCGGGTACTTCCTCGGTGATGGAGCCCACCTCGGGTACTTCCTCGGTGATGGAGCCCACCTCGGGTTCTTCCTCGGTGATGGAGCCCACCTCGGGTACGGAGCCCTCCTCGGGTACTTCCTCGGTGATGGAGCCCACCTCGGGTTCTTCCTCGGTGATGGAGCCCACCTCGGGGTCTTCCTCGGTGATGGAGCCCACCTCGGGTTCTTCCTCGGCGATGGAGCTCACCTCTGGTACTTCCTCGGTGATGGAGCCCACCTCGGGTTCTTCCTCGGTGATGGAGCCCACCTCGGCTACTTCCTCGGTAATGGAGCCCACCTCGGGTACTTCCTCGGTGATGGAGCCCACCTCGGGTTCTTCCTCGGTGATGGAGCCCACGTCCTCGGGTACTTCTTCGGTGATGGAGCCCACCTCGGCTACTTCCTCGGTAATGGAGCCCACCTCGGGTACTTCCTCGGGGATGGAGCCCACCTCGGGTACTTCCTCGGTGATGGAGCCCACCTCGGGTACTTCCTCGGTGAAGGAGCCCACCTCGGGTTCTTCCTCGGTGATGGACCTCACCTCGGGTACTTCCTCGGTGATAGAGCTCACCTCGGGTACTTCCTCGGTGATGGAGCTCACCTCGGGTACTTCCTCGGTGATGGAGCCCACCTCGGGTACTTCCTCGGTGATGGAGCCCACCTCGGGTTCTTCCTCGGTGATGGAGCTCACCTCAAGTACTTCCTCGGTGATGGAGCTCACCTCGGGTACTTCCTCGGTGATGGAGCTCACCCCGGATACTTCCTCGGTGAAGGAGCCCACCTCGGGTACTTCCTCGGTGATGGAGCCCACCTCGGGTTCTTCCTCGGTGATGGACCTCATCTCGGGTACTTCCTCGGTGATGGACCTCACCTCGGGTACTTCCTCGGTGATGGAGTCCACCTCGGGTACTTCCTCGGTGATGGAGCCCACCTCGGGTACTTCCTCGGTGATGGAGCCCACCTCGGGTACTTCCTCGGTGATGGAGCCCACCTCGGGTACTTCCTCGGTGATGGAGCTCACCTCGGGTACTTCCTCGGTGATGGAGCTCACCTCGGGTACTTCCTCGGTGATGGAGCCCACCTCGGGTACTTCCTCGGTGATGGAGCCCACCTCGGGTACTTCCTCGGTGATGGAGCCCACCTCGGGTTCTTCCTCGGTGATGGAGCCCACCTCGGGTTCTTCCTCGGCGATGGAGCTCACCTCGGGTACTTCCTCGGTGATGGAGCCCACCTCGGGTTCTTCCTCGGTGATGGAACCCACCTCGGCTACTTCCTCGGTGATAGAGTCCACCTCGGCTACTTCCTCGGTGATGGAGCCCACCTCGGGAACTTCCTCGGTGATGGAGCCCACCTCGGGTTCTTCCTCGGTGATGGAGCCCACCTTGGCTACTTCCTCGGTGATGGAGCCCACCTCGGCTACTTCCTCGGTGATGGAGCCCACCTCGGGTACTTCTTCGGTGATGGAGCTCACCTCGGGTACTTCCTCGGTGACGGAGCCCACCTCGGGTACTTCCTCGGTGACGGAGACTACCTCGGGTACTTCCTCGGTGATGGAGCCCACCTCGGCTACTTCCTCGGTGATGGAGCCCACCTCGGGTACTTCCTCGGTGATGGAGCTCACCTCGGGTACTTCCTCGGTGATGGAGCCCACCTCGGGTACTTCCTCGGTGATGGAGCTCACCTCGGGTACTTCCTCGCTGATGGAGCTCACCTCGGGTTCTTCCTCGGTGATGGAGCCCATCTCGGGTTCTTCCTGGGTGATGGAGCCCACCTCGGGTTCTTCCTCGGTGATGGAGCCAACCTCGGGTTCTTCCTCGGCGATGGAGCCCACCTCGGGTTCTTCCTCGGTGATGGAGCCCACCTCGGCTACTTCCTCGGTGATGGAGCCCACCTCGGGTACTTCCTCGGTGATGGAGCCCACCTCGGGTACTTCCTCGGTGATGGAGCCCACCTCGGGTACTTCCTCGGTGATGGAGCCCACCTCGGGTACTTCCTCGGTGATGGAGCCCACCTCGGGTACTTCCTCGGTGATGGAGCCCACCTCGGGTTCTTCCTCGGTGATGGAGCCCACCTCGGCTACTTCCTCGGTGATGGAGCCCACCTCGGCTACTTCCTCGGTGATGGAGCCCACCTCGGGTACTTCCTCGGTGATGGAGCTCACCTCGGGTACTTCCTCGGTGACGGAGCCCACCTCGGGTACTTCCTCGGTGACGGAGCCCACCTCGGGTACTTCCTCGGTGATGGAGCCCACCTCGGGTTCTTCCTCGGTGATGGAGCCCACCTCGGGTTCTTCCTCGGTGATGGAGCTCACCTCGGGTTCTTCCTCGGTGATGGAGCCCACCTCGGGTATTTCCTCGGTGATGGAGCACACCTCGGGTACTTCCTCGGTGATGGAGCCCACCTCGGGTACTTCCTCGGTGATGGAGCCCACCTCGGGTTCTTCCTCGGTGATGGAGCCCACCTCGGGTTCTTCCTCGGTGATGGAGCCCACCTCGGGTTCTTCCTCGGCGATGGAGCCCACCTCGGGTTCTTCCTCGGTGATGGAGCCCACCTTGGCTACTTCCTCGGTGATGGAGCCCACCTCGGCTACTTCCTCGGTGATGGAGCCCACCTCGGGTACTTCCTCGGTGATGGAGCTCACCTCGGGTACTTCCTCGGTGACGGAGCCCACCTCGGGTACTTCCTCGGTGACGGAGACTACCTCGGATACTTCCTCGGTGATGGAGCCCACCTCGGGTACTTCCTCGGTGATGGAGCCCACCTCGGGTACTTCCTCGGTGATGGAGCCCACCTCGGGTACTTCCTCGGTGATGGAGCCCATCTCGGGTTTTTCCTCGGTGATGGAGCCCACCTGGGGTTCTTACTCGGCGATGGAGCCCACCTCGGGTTCTTCCTCGGTGATGGAGCCCACCTCGGGTACTTCCTCGGTGATGGACCTCACCTCGGGTACTTCCTCGGTGATGGAGTCCACCTCGGGTACTTCCTCGGTGATGGAGCCCACCTCGGGTACTTCCTCGGTGATGGAGCCCACCTCGGGTACTTCCTCGGTGATGGAGCCCACCTCGGGTACTTCCTCGGTGATGGAGCTCACCTCGGGTACTTCCTCGGTGATGGAGCTCACCTCGGGTACTTCCTCGGTGATGGAGCCCACCTCGGGTACTTCCTCGGTGATGGAGCCCACCTCGGGTACTTCCTCGGTGATGGAGCCCACCTCGGGTTCTTCCTCGGTGATGGAGCCCACCTCGGGTTCTTCCTCGGCGATGGAGCTCACCTCGGGTACTTCCTCGGTGATGGAGCCCACCTCGGGTTCTTCCTCGGTGATGGAACCCACCTCGGCTACTTCCTCGGTGATAGAGTCCACCTCGGCTACTTCCTCGGTGATGGAGCCCACCTCGGGAACTTCCTCGGTGATGGAGCCCACCTCGGGTTCTTCCTCGGTGATGGAGCCCACCTTGGCTACTTCCTCGGTGATGGAGCCCACCTCGGCTACTTCCTCGGTGATGGAGCCCACCTCGGGTACTTCTTCGGTGATGGAGCTCACCTCGGGTACTTCCTCGGTGACGGAGCCCACCTCGGGTACTTCCTCGGTGACGGAGACTACCTCGGGTACTTCCTCGGTGATGGAGCCCACCTCGGCTACTTCCTCGGTGATGGAGCCCACCTCGGGTACTTCCTCGGTGATGGAGCTCACCTCGGGTACTTCCTCGGTGATGGAGCCCACCTCGGGTACTTCCTCGGTGATGGAGCTCACCTCGGGTACTTCCTCGGTGATGGAGCTCACCTCGGGTTCTTCCTCGGTGATGGAGCCCATCTCGGGTTCTTCCTGGGTGATGGAGCCCACCTCGGGTTCTTCCTCGGTGATGGAGCCCACCTCGGGTTCTTCCTCGGCGATGGAGCCCACCTCGGGTTCTTCCTCGGTGATGGAGCCCACCTCGGCTACTTCCTCGGTGATGGAGCCCACCTCGGGTACTTCCTCGGTGATGGAGCCCACCTCGGGTACTTCCTCGGTGATGGAGCCCACCTCGGGTACTTCCTCGGTGATGGAGCCCACCTCGGGTACTTCCTCGGTGATGGAGCCCACCTCGGGTACTTCCTCGGTGATGGAGCCCACCTCGGGTTCTTCCTCGGTGATGGAGCCCACCTCGGCTACTTCCTCGGTGATGGAGCCCACCTCGGCTACTTCCTCGGTGATGGAGCCCACCTCGGGTACTTCCTCGGTGATGGAGCTCACCTCGGGTACTTCCTCGGTGACGGAGCCCACCTCGGGTACTTCCTCGGTGACGGAGCCCACCTCGGGTACTTCCTCGGTGATGGAGCCCACCTCGGGTTCTTCCTCGGTGATGGAGCCCACCTCGGGTTCTTCCTCGGTGATGGAGCTCACCTCGGGTTCTTCCTCGGTGATGGAGCCCACCTCGGGTACTTCCTCGGTGATGGAGCACACCTCGGGTACTTCCTCGGTGATGGAGCCCACCTCGGGTACTTCCTCGGTGATGGAGCCCACCTCGGGTTCTTCCTCGGTGATGGAGCCCACCTCGGGTTCTTCCTCGGTGATGGAGCCCACCTCGGGTTCTTCCTCGGCGATGGAGCCCACCTCGGGTTCTTCCTCGGTGATGGAGCCCACCTTGGCTACTTCCTCGGTGATGGAGCCCACCTCGGCTACTTCCTCGGTGATGGAGCCCACCTCGGGTACTTCCTCGGTGATGGAGCTCACCTCGGGTACTTCCTCGGTGACGGAGCCCACCTCGGGTACTTCCTCGGTGACGGAGACTACCTCGGATACTTCCTCGGTGATGGAGCCCACCTCGGGTACTTCCTCGGTGATGGAGCCCACCTCGGGTACTTCCTCGGTGATGGAGCCCACCTCGGGTACTTCCTCGGTGATGGAGCCCATCTCGGGTTTTTCCTCGGTGATGGAGCCCACCTGGGGTTCTTACTCGGCGATGGAGCCCACCTCGGGTTCTTCCTCGGTGATGGAGCCCACCTCGGGTACTTCCTCGGTGATGGAGCCCACCTCGGGTACTTCCTCGGTGATGGAGCCCACCTCGGGTTCTTCCTCGGTGATGGAGCCCACCTCGGGTTCTTCCTCGGCGATGGAGCCCACCTCGGGTACTTCCTCGGTGATGGAGCCCACCTCGGGTACTTCCTCGGTGATGGAGCCCACCTCGGGTACTTCCTCGGTGATGGAGCCCACCTCGGGTACTTCCTCGGTGATGGAGCCCACCTCGGGTTCTTCCTCGGTGATGGAGCCCACCTCGGGTTCTTCCTCGGTGATGGAGCCCACCTCGGGTTCTTCCTCGGCGATGGAGCCCACCTCGGGTTCTTCCTCGGTGATGGAGCCCACCAAGGCTACTTCCTCGGTGATGGAGCCCACCTCGGCTACTTCCTCGGTAATGGAGCCCACCTCGGGTTCTTCCTCGGTGATGGAGCTCACCTCGGGTTCTTCCTCGGTGATGGAGCCCACCTCGGCTACTTCCTCGGCGATGGAGCCCACCTCGGCTACTTCTTCGGTGATGGAGCCCACCTCAAGTACTTCCTCGTTGATGGAGCTCACCTCGGGTACTTCCTCGGTGATGGAGCCCACCTCGGGTACTTCCTCAGTGATGGAGCTCACCTCGGGTACTTCCTCGGTGATGGAGCTCACCTCGGGTTCTTCCTCGGTGATGGAGCCCACCTCGGGTTCTTCCTCAGTGATGGAGCCCACCTCGGGTTCTTCCTCGGTGATGGAGCCCACCTCGGGTTCTTCCTCGGTGATGGAGCCCACCTCGAGTTCTTCCTCGGCGATGGAGCCCACCTCGGGTTCTTCCTCGGTGATGGAGCCCACCTCGGCTACTTCCTCGGTGATGGAGCCCACCTCGGGTACTTCCTCGGTGATGGAGCCCACCTCGGGTACTTCCTCGGTGATGGAGCCCACCTCGGGTACTTCCTCGGTGATGGAGCCCACCTCGGGTACTTCCTCGGTGATGGAGCCCACCTCGGGTACTTCCTCGGTGATGGAGCCCACCTCGGGTTTTTCCTCGGTGATGGAGCCCACCTTGGGTTCTTCCTCGGCGATGGATCCCACCTCGGGTTCTTCCTCGGTGATGGAGCCCACCTCGGGTACTTCCTCGGTGATGGAGCCCACCTCGGGTACTTCCTCGGTGATGGAGCCCACCTCGGGTTCTTCCTCGGTGATGGAGCCCACCTCGGGTTCTTCCTCGGCGATGGAGCCCACCTCGGGTACTTCCTCGGTGATGGAGCACACCTCGGGTACTTCCTCGGTGATGGAGCTCACCTCGGGTACTTCCTCGGTGATGGAGCCCACCTCGGGTACTTCCTCGGTGATGGAGCCCACCTCGGGTTCTTCCTCGGTGATGGAGCCCACCTCGGGTTCTTCCTCGGTGATGGAGACCACCTCGGGTTCTTCCTCGGTGATGGAGCCCACCTCGGCTACTTCCTCGGTGATGGAGCCCACCAAGGCTACTTCCTCGGTGATGGAGCCCACCTCGGCTACTTCCTCGGTAATGGAGCCCACCGCGGGTTCTTCCTCGGTGATGGAGCTCACCTCGGGTTCTTCCTCGGTGATGGAGCCCACCTCGGCTACTTCCTCGGCGATGGAGCCCACCTCGGCTACTTCTTCGGTGATGGAGCCCACCTCGGGTACTTCCTCGGTGATGGAGCTCACCTCGGGTACTTCCTCGGTGATGGAGCCCACCTCGGGTACTTCCTCAGTGATGGAGCTCACCTCGGGTACTTCCTCGGTGATGGAGCTCACCTCGGGTTCTTCCTCGGTGATGGAGCCCACCTCGGGTTCTTCCTCAGTGATGGAGCCCACCTCGGGTTCTTCCTCGGTGATGGAGCCCACCTCGAGTTCTTCCTCGGCGATGGAGCCCACCTCGGGTTCTTCCTCGGTGATGGAGCCCACCTCGGCTACTTCCTCGGTGATGGAGCCCACCTCGGGTACTTCCTCGGTGATTGAGCCCACCTCGGGTACTTCCTCAGTGATGGAGCCCACCTCGGGTACTTCCTCGGTGATGGAGCCCACCTCGGGTACTTCCTCGGTGATGGAGCCCACCTCGGGTACTTCCTCGGTGATGGAGCCCACCTCGGGTTCTTCCTCGGTGATGGAGCCCACCTCGGCTACTTCCTCGGTGATGGAGCCCACCTCGGCTACTTCCTCGGTGATGGAGCCCACCTCGGGTACTTCCTCGGTGATGGAGCCCACCTCGGGTTCTTCCTCGGTGATGGAGCCCACCTCGGCTACTTCCTCGGTGATGGAGCCCACCTCGGCTACTTCCTCGGTGATGGAGCCCACCTCGGGTACTTCCTCGGTGATGGAGCTCACCTCGGGTACTTCCTCGGTGACGGAGCCCACCTCGGGTACTTCCTCGGTGACGGAGCCTACCTCGGGTACTTCCTCGGTGATGGAGCCCACCTCGGCTACTTCCTCGGTGATGGAGCCCACCTCGGGTACTTCCTCGGTGATGGAGCTCACCTCGGGTACTTCCTCGGTGATGGAGCCCACCTCGGGTACTTCCTCGGTGATGGAGCTCACCTCGGGTACTTCCTCGGTGATGGAGCTCACCTCGGGTTCTTCCTCGGTGATGGAGCCCACCTCGGGTTCTTCCTGGGTGATGGAGCCCACCTCGGGTTCTTCCTCGGTGATGGAGCCCACCTCGGGTTCTTCCTCGGCGATGGAGCCCACCTCTGGTTCTTCCTCGGTGATGGAGCCCACCTCGGCTACTTCCTCGGTGATGGAGCCCACCTCGGGTACTTCCTCGGTGATGGAGCCCACCTCGGGTACTTCCTCGGTGATGGAGCCCAGCTCGGGTACGGAGCCCACCTCGGGTACTTCCTCGGTGATGGAGCCCACCTCGGGTACTTCCTCAGTGATGGAGCCCACCTCGGGTTCTTCCTCGGTGATGGAGCCCACCTCGGGTTCTTCCTCGGTGACGGAGCCCACCTCGGCTACTTCCTCAGTGATGGAGCCCACCTCGGCTACTTCCTCGGTGATGGAGCCCACCTCGGGTACTTCCTTGGTGATGGAGCTCACCTCGGGTACTTCCTCGGTGACGGAGCCCACCTCGGGTACTTCCTCGGTAACGGAGCCCACCTCGGGTTCTTCCTCGGTGATGGAGCCCACCTCGGGTTCTTCCTCGGTGATGGAGCCCACCTCGGGTTCTTCCTCGGTGGTGGAGCTCTCCTCGGGTTCTTCCTCGGTGATGGAGCCCACCTCGGGTACTTACTCGGTGATGGAGCCCACCTCGGGTACTTCCTCGGTGATGGAGCCCACCTCGGGTTTTTCCTCGGTGATGGAGCCCACCTTGGGTTCTTCCTCGGCGATGGAGCCCACCTCGGGTTCTTCCTCGGTGATGGAGCCCACCTCGGGTACTTCCTCGGTGATGGAGCCCACCTCGGGTACTTCCTCGGTGGAGCCCACCTCGGGTTCTTCCTCGGTGATGGAGCCCACCTCGGGTTCTTCCTCGGCGATGGAGCCCACCTCGGGTACTTCCTCGGTGATGGAGCACACCTCGGGTACTTCCTCGGTGATGGAGCTCACCTCGGGTACTTCCTCGGTGATGGAGCCCACCTCGGGTACTTCCTCGGTGATGGAGCCCACCTCGGGTTCTTCCTCGGTGATGGAGCCCACCTCGGGTTCTTCCTCGGTGATGGAGACCACCTCGGCTACTTCCTCGGTGATGGAGCCCACCTCGGGTACTTCCTCGGTGATGGAGACCACCTCGGGTTCTTTGTCGGCGATGGAGCCCACCTCGGGTTCTTCCTCGGTGATGGAGCCCACCTCGGCTACTTCCTCGGTGATGGAAACCACCTCGGGTTCTTCCTCGGCGATGGAGCCCACCTCGGGTTCTTCCTCGGTGATGGAGCCCACCTCGGGTTCTTCCTCGGTGATGGAGACCACCTCGGGTTCTTCCTCGGCGATGGAGCCCACCTCGGGTTCTTCCTCGGTGATGGAGACCACCTCGGCTACTTCCTCGGTGATGGAGCCCACCTCGGGTACTTCCTCGGTGATGGAGACCACCTCGGGTTCTTTGTCGGCGATGGAGCCCACCTCGGGTTCTTCCTCGGTGATGGAGCCCACCTCGGCTACTTCCTCGGTGATGGAGACCACCTCGGGTTCTTCCTCGGCGATGGAGCCCACCTCGGGTTCTTCCTCGGTGATGGAGCCCACCTCGGCTACTTCCTCGGTGATGGGTCCCACCTCGGGTACTTCCTCGGTGATGGAGCCCACCTCGGGTACTTCCTCGGTGATGGAGCCCACCTCGGGTTCTTCCTCGGTGATGGAGCCCACCTCGGGGATGGAGCCCACCTCGGGTTCTTCCCCGGTGATGGAGCCCACCTCGGGTTCTTCCTCGGTGATGGAGCCCACCTCGGGTACTTCCTCGGTAATGGAGCCCACCTCGGGTACTTCCTCGGTGATGGAGCCCACCTCGGGTACTTCCTCGGTGATGAACCGAGGAAGTTCACAAATTACATGTAATTAAATTATTTATCAATTCAATCCTGCTGGTTAGAGTGTCTTCCATGAATCTGTATCATGATTATATGATACAATCATGACGTCTACATGATAGAATTCAATGTATCATGTCTGTATCATGCATCATGACGTCTGATCATGATACAATACAATGATTGTATCATGATGACATGATACAATCTCACTGAACACGGCGGCTACTGCTACACGTGATGACACGATCGGCTTTAGTTTAATCCAACTCTTTGAGTTTCTATTCATTTGTAAAGCTGTTATGTTGATGAACGAAGAAAAACAAGCGTACTTCATACGGTGATGAAACCGCCAGTTCGGGATCATTGAGACACTCAGTGATTTACTCGATGATTTACACGGTGATTTACACGGTGTTCATATTTTAAATTATTTTGATTTTTTTGCTTGTTGGAAGGTCTTCGTGGCATTCTGGTGCTTCACGTGTTGACGGAGGCGCGAACACAGCTCCACTCATCACCAGCTCTGACCTGAAACACTTTACTATTATTAACAATGCTCAAACAAGACCCCGCAAGAGAAGATTCCGTCACGGAATCACCCATTCTCTAAAGCCTTCAAGGGGTAACTGTTGTATGTTAACTTGTGTGTCGGATTTCCGACAATTGGAAATCAGGATTATTTCTCATTTCACGCCAATGGGTGGCATGGGGCTCGAACCTGACCCAATGTGACCATTCCCGGACACAAACCAGTCACCCAGCAAAGTTTCTTGATCGCTGGGCCTCCCATATCTCCTCTCCATAGTTATATTTTGATACAAAAAAATAATGAAACAAAACATTGAAACTCGGTGATGGAACTCGCCTCGGGTACTTCCACGGTGATGGAGCTCACCTCACGTTCTTCCTAGGTGATGGAGCTCACCTGAGGTACTTCCACGGTGACGGAGCTCACCTAACGTTCTTCCTCAGTGATGGAGCTCACCTCACGTTCTTCCTCGGTGATAGAGCTCTCCTGGGGTACTTCCTCGGTGATGGAGCTCACCTCACGTTCTTCCTCGGTGATGGAGCTCACCTCACGTTCTTCCTCGGTGATGGAGCTCATCACCGGACGCCAGTGACCAGACCGGACGCCACTGGTGGTCGGTCTGGTCACGAACCGACAAAATTGGTGTCACCTCAGGCCGACAATGGGCCAGGACGCCACTGGTGGCGGTTTTGGTAATGAATTATTTGAATGATACTCTATACTTCAAATCAAATACGTCCCGACCGGTGAGCGACCCGACCGGCGAGACCCCCTCCCTGCGAGTCCCCCTCCCGACGAGTCCCCCTCCCGGCGAGTTCCCTTCCCGACGAGTCCCCCTCCCGGCGAGTTCCCCTCCCGGCGAGTTCCCCTCCCGGCGAGTTCCCCTCCCGGCGAGTTCCCCTCCCGGCGAGTCCCCCTCCCAGCGAGTCCCCCTCCCAGCGAGTCCCCCTCCCAGCGAGGCCCCCTCGCCGGTCGGGACGCCCGCCGGTCGGGACGCCCGCCGGTCGGGACGCCCGCCGGTCGGGAAGCCCGCCGGTCGGGACGCCCGCCGGTCGGGACGCCCGCCGGTCGGGACGCCCGCCGGTCGGGACGCCCGCCGGTCGGGACGCCCGCCGGCCGGGACGCCCGCCGGTCGGGACGCCCGCCGGCCGGGACGCCCGCCGGTCGGGACGCCCGCCGGTCGGGACGCCCGCCGGTCGGGACGCCCGCCGGTCGGGAAGCCCGCCGGTCGGGAAGCCCGCCGGTCGGGAAGCCCGCAGGGAGGGGGACTCGCTGGGAGGGGGACTCGCCGGGAGGGGGACTCGCTGGGAGGGGGACTCGCTGGGAGGGGGACTCGCCAGGAGGGGGACTCGCTGGGAGAGGGACTCGCCGGGAGGGGGACTCGCTGGGAGGGGGACTACCACGTCGTAGTCGTCTCCTCGGTGATGGAGCTCACCTCAGGTACTTCCTCGGTGATGGAGCTCAACTGGGGTACTTCCACGGTGATGGAGCTCACCTCGGGTACTTCCTCGGTGATGGAGCTCACCTCGGGTACTTCCTCGGTGATGGAGCTCAACTGGAGTACTTCACCTGAGGTACTTCCTCTGTGATGAAGCTCACCTCAGGTACTTCCTCGGTGATGGAGCTCACCTCGGGTACTTCCTCGGTGATGGAGCTCACCTCAGGTACTTCCTCGGTGATGGAGCTCACCTCGGGTACTTCCTCGGTGATGAAGCTCACCTCAGGTACTTCCTCGGTGATGGAGCTCACCTCGGGTACTTCCTCGGTGATGGAGCTCACCTCAGGTACTTCCTCGGTGATGGAGCTCACCTGGAGTACTTCACCTGAGGTACTTCCTCGGTGATGAAGCTCACCTCGGGTACTTCCTCGGTGATGAAGCTCACCTCAGGTACTTCCTCGGTGATGCAGGTCACCTCAGGTACTTCCTCGGTGATGGAGCTCACCTCGGGTACTTCCTGGGTGATAAAGCTCACCTCAGGTACTTCCTCGGTGATGCAGGTCACCTCGGGTACTTCCTCGGTGATGAAGCTCACCTCAGGTACTTCCTCGGTGATGCAGGTCACCCCGGGTACTTCCTCGGTGATGAAGCTCACCTCAGGTACTTCCTCGGTGATGCAGGTCACCCCGGGTACTTCCTCGGTGATGAAGCTCACCTCAGGTACTTCCTCAGTGATGCAGGTCACCTCACGTTCTTCCTCGGTGATGGAGCTCACCTGGGGTACTTCCACGGTGATGGAGCTCACCTCACGTTCTTCCTCGGTGATGGAGCTCACCTGGGGTACTTCCACGGTGATGGAGGTCACCTCACGTTCTTCCTCGGTGATGGAGCTCACCTGGCGTACTTCCACGGTGATGGAGCTCACCTGGGGTATTACCACGGTGATGGAGATCACCTCACGTTCTTCCTTGGTGATGGAGCTCACCTCACGTTCTTCCTCGGTGATGGAGCTCACCTGGGGTACTTCCTCGGTGATGGAGCCCACCTCGGGTTCTTCCTCGGTGATGGAGCCCACCTCGGGTACTTCCTCGGTGATGGAGCCCACCTCGGGTACTTCCTCGGTGATGGAGCTCACCTCGGGTACTTCTTCGGTGATGGAGCCCACCTCGGGTTCTTCCTCGGTGATGGAGCCCACCTCGGGTACTTCCTCGGTGATGGAGCCCACCTCGGGTTCTTCCTCGGTGATGGAGCTCACCTCGGGTTCTTCCTCGGTGATGGAGCCCACCTCGGGTATTTCCTCGGTGATGGAGCTCACCTCGGGTACTTCCTCGGTGATGGAGCCCACCTCGGGTACTTCCTCGGTGATGGAGCTCATCTCGGGTACTTCCTCGGTGATGGAGCCTACCTCGGGTTCTTCCTCGGTGATGGAGCCCACCTCGGCTACTTCCTCGGTGATGGAGCCCACCTCGGGTTCTTCCTCGGTGATGGAGCCTACCTCGGGTTCTTCCTCGGTGATGGAGCCCACCTCGGGTTCTTCCTCGGTGATGGAGCCCACCTCGGGTACTTCCTCGGTGATGGAGCCCACCTCGGGTTCTTCCTCGGTGATGGAGCCCACCTCGGGTTCTTCCTCGGTGATGGAGCCCACCTCGGGTTCCTCCTCGGTGATGGAGCCCACCTCGGCTACTTCCTCGGTGATGGAGCCCACCTCGGGTTCTTCCTCGGTGATGGAGCCCACCTCGGGTTCTTCCTCGGTGATGGAGCTCACCTCGGGTACTTCCTCGGTGATGGAGCTCACCTCGGGTTCTTCCACGGTGATGGAGCCCACCTCGGCTACTTCCTCGGTGATAGAGCCCACCTCGGCTACTTCCTCGGTGATGGAGCCCACCTCGGTGATGGAGCCCACCTCGGGTTCTTCCTCGGTGATGGAGCCCACCTCGGCTACTTCCTCGGTGATGGAGCCCACCTCGGCTACTTCCTCGGTGATGGAGCCCACCTCGGCTACTTCCTCGGTGATGGAGCCCACCTCGGCTACTTCCTCGGTGATGGAGCTCACCTCGGGTATTTCCTCGGTGATGGAGCTCACCTCGGGTACTTCCTCGGTGATGGAGCTCACCTCGGGTTCTTCCTCGGTGATGGAGCTCACCTCGGGTTCTTCCTCGGTGATGGAGAACAACTCGGGTTCTTCCTGGGTGATGGAGCCCACCTCGGCTACTTCCTCGGTGATGGAGCCCACCTCGGCTACTTCCTCGGTGATGGAGCCCACCTCGGGTACTTCCTCGGTGATGGAGCCCACCTCGGGTACTTCCTCGGTGATGGAGCCCACCTCGGCTACTTCCTCGGTGATGGAGCCCACCTCGGGTTCTTCCTCGGTGATGGAGCCCACCTCGGCTACTTCCTCGGTGATGGAGCCCACCTCGGGTACTTCCTCGGTGATGGAGCCCACCTCGGCTACTTCCTCGGTGATGGAGCCCACCTCGGGTACTTCCTCGGTGATGGAGCCCACCTCGGCTACTTCCTCGGTGATGGAGCCCACCTCGGGTACTTCCTCGGTGATGGAGCCCACCTCGGCTACTTCCTCGGTGATGGAGCCCACCTCGGGTTCTTCCTCGGTGATGGAGCCCACCTCGGCTACTTCCTCGGTGATGGAGCCCACCTCGGCTACTTCCTCGGTGATGGAGCCCACCTCGGCTACTTCCTCGGTGATGGAGCCCACCTCTGTGATGGAGCCCACCTCGGGTACTTCCTCGGTGATGGAGCCCACCTCGGGTACTTCCTCGGTGATGGAGCCCACCTCGGGTACTTCCTCGGTGATGGAGCCCACCTCGGGTACTTCCTCGGTGATGGAGCCCACCTCGGGTACTTCCTCGGTGATGGAGCCCACCTCGGGTACTTCCTCGGTGATGGAGCCCACCTCGGGTACTTCCTCGGTGATGGAGCCCACCTCGGGTACTTCCTCGGTGATGGAGCCCACCTCGGGTACTTCCTCGGTGATGGAGCCCACCTCGGGTTCTTCCTCGGTGATGGAGCCCACCTCGGCTACTTCCTCGGTGATGGAGCCCACCTCGGCTACTTCCTCGGTGATGGAGCCCACCTCGGGTACTTCCTCGGTGATGGAGCTCACCTCGGGTACTTCCTCGGTGATGGAGCTCACCTCGGGTACTTCCTCGGTGATGGAGCCCACCTCGGGTTCTTCCTCGGTGATGGAGCCCACCTCGGGTTCTTCCTCGGTGATGGAGCTCACCTCGGGTACTTCCTCGGTGATGGAGCTCACCTCGGGTACTTCCTCGGTGATGGAGCCCACCTCGGGTTCTTCCTCGGTGATGGAGCCCACCTCGGGTACTTCCTCGGTGATGGAGCCCACTTTGGGTTCTTCCTCGGCGATGGAGCCCACCTCGGGTTCTTCCTCGGTGATGGAGCCCACCTCGGGTACTTCCTCGGTGATGGAGCCCACCTCGGGTAGTTCCTCGGTGATGGAGCTCACCTCGGGTACTTCCTCGGCGATGGAGCCCACCTCGGGTTCTTCCTCGGCGATGGAGCCCACCTCGGGTACTTCCTCGGCGATGGAGCCCACCTCGGGTTCTTCCTCGGTGATGGAGCCCACCTCGGGTTCTTCCTCGGTGATGGAGCCCACCTCGGGTACTTCCTCGGTGATGGAGCCCACCTCGGGTACTTCCTCGGTGATGGAGCCCACCTCGGGTTCTTCCTCGGTGATGGAGCCCACCTCGGGTACTTCCTCGGTGATGGAGCTCACGTCGGGTACTTCCTCGGTGATGGAACTCACCTCGGGTACTTCCTCGGTGATTGAGCCCACCTCGGGTTCTTCCTCGGTGATGGAGCCCACCTCGGGTACTTCCTCGGTGATGGAGCCCACCTCGGGTTCTTCCTCGGTGATGGAGCCCACCTCGGGTACTTCCTCGGTGATGGAGCCCACCTCGGGTACTTCCTCGGTGATGGAGCCCACCTCGGGTTCTTCCTCGGTGATGGAGCCCACCTCGGGTACTTCCTCGGTGATGGAGCTCACCTCGGGTTCTTCCTCGGTGATTGAGCCCACCTCGGGTTCTTCCTCGGTGATGGAGCCCACCTCGGGTACTTCCTCGGTGATGGAGCCCACCTCGGGTTCTTCCTCGGTGATGGAGCCCACCTCGGGTTCTTCCTCGGTGATGGAGCCCACCTCGGGTACTTCCTCGGTGATGGAGCCCACCTCGGCTACTTCCTCGGTGATGGAGCCCACCTCGGCTACTTCCTCGGTGATGGAGCCCACCTCGGGTTCTTCCTCGGTGATGGAGCCCACCTCGGGTACTTCCTCGGTGAGGGAGCCCACCTCGGGTACTTCCTCGGTGATGGAGCCCACCTCGGGTTCTTCCTCGGAGATGGAGCCCACCTCGGGTACTTCCTCGGTGATGGAGCCCACCTCGGGTTCTTCCTCGGTGATGGAGCCCTCCTCGGGTTCTTCCTCGGTGATGGAGCCCACCTCGGGTTCTTCCTCGGTGATGGAGCCCACCTCGGGTACTTCCTCGGTGATGGAGCCCACCTCGGGTTCTTCCTCGGCGATGGAGCCCACCTCGGGTTCTTCCTCGGCGATGGAGCCCACCTCGGGTTCTTCCTCGGCGATGGAGCCCACCTCGGGTTCTTCCTCGGCGATGGAGCCCACCTCGGGTACTTCCTCGGTGATGGAGCCCACCTCGGGTTCTTCCTCGGCGATGGAGCCCACCTCGGCTACTTCCTCGGCGATGGAGCCCACCTCGGGTACTTCCTCGGTGATGGAGCCCACCTCGGGTACTTCCTCGGTGATGGAGCCCACCTCGGGTTCTTCCTCGGTGATGGAGCCCACCTCGGGTTCTTCCTCGGTGATGGAGCCCACCTCGGGTTCTTCCTCGGTGATGGAGCCCACCTCGGGTACTTCCTCGGTGATGGAGCCCACCTCGGGTACTTCCTCGGTGATGGAGCCCACCTCGGGTACTTCCTCGGTGATCGAACCCACCTCGGGTACTTCCTCGGTGATGGAGCCCACGTCGGGTTCTTCCTCGGTGATGGAGCCCACGTCGGGTTCTTCCTCGGTGATGGAGCCCACGTCGGGTTCTTCCTCGGTGATGGAGCCCACCTCGGGTTCTTCCTCGGTGATGGAGCCCACCTCGGGTTCTTCCTCGGTGATGGAGCCCACCTCGGGTTCTTCCTCGGTGATGGAGCCCACCTCGGGTTCTTCCTCGGTGATGGATCCCACCTCGGGTTCTTCCTCGGTGATGGATCCCACCTCGGGTTCTTCCTCGGTGATGGATCCCACCTCGGGTTCTTCCTCGGTGATGGATCCCACCTCGGGTTCTTCCTCGGTGATGGAGCCCACCTCGGGTTCTTCCTCGGTGATGGAGCTCACCTCGGGTTCTTCCTCGGTGATGGAGCCCACCTCGGGTACTTCCTCGGTGATGGAGCTCACCTCGGGTACTTCCTCGGTGATGGAGCTCACCTCGGGTTCTTCCTCGGTGATGGAGCTCACCTCGGGTTCTTCCTCGGTGATGGATCCCACCTCGGGTTCTTCCTCGGTGATGGATCCCACCTCGGGTTCTTCCTCGGTGATGGAGCCCACCTCGGGTTCTTCCTCGGTGATGGATCCCACTTCGGGTTCTTCCTCGGTGATGGATCCCACTTCGGGTTCTTCCTCGGTGATGGATCCCACCTTGGGTTCTTCCTCGGTGATGGATCCCACCTCGGGTTCTTCCTCGGTGATGGATCCCACCTCGGGTTTTTCCTCGGTGATGGATCCCACCTCGGGTTCTTCCTCGGTGATTGAGCCCACCTCGGGTACTTCCTCGGTGATGGAGCCCACCTCGGGTTCTTCCTCGGTGATGGAGCCCACCTCGGGTTCTTCCTCGGTGATGGAGCCCACCTCGGGTTCTTCCTCGGTGATGGAGCCCACCTCGGCAACTTCCTCGGTGATGGAGCCCACGACGGGTTCTTCCTCGTTGATGGAGCCCACCTCGGGTTCTTCCTCGGTGATGGAGCCCACCTCGGGTTCTTCCTCGGTGATGGAGCCCACCTCGGCAACTTCCTCGGTGATGGAGCCCACGTCGGGTTCTTCCTCGGTGATGGAGCCCACCTCGGGTTCTTCCTCGGTGATGGAGCCCTCCTCGGGTACTTCCTCGGTGATGGAGCTCACCTCGGGTACTTCCTCGGTGATGGAGCCCACCTCGGGTACTTCCTCGGTGATGGAGCCCACCTCGGGTTCTTCCTCGGTGATGGAGCCCACCTCGGGTTCTTCCTCGGTGATGGATCCCACCTCGGGTTCTTCCTCGGTGATGGATCCCACCTCGGGTTCTTCCTCGGTGATGGATCCCACCTCGGGTTCTTCCTCGGTGATGGATCCCACCTCGGGTTCTTCCTCGGTGATGGAGCCCACCTCGGGTACTTCCTCGGTGATGGAGCCCACCTCGGGTTCTTCCTCGGTGATGGAGCCCACCTCGGGTTCTTCCTCGGTGATGGAGCTCACCTCGGGTTCTTCCTCGGTGATGGAGCCCACCTCGGGTACTTCCTCGGTGATGGAGCCCACCTCGGGTACTTCCTCGGTGGTGGAGCCAACCTCGGGTTCTTCCTCGGTGATGGATCCCACCTCGGGTTCTTCCTCGGTGATGGATCCCACCTCGGGTTCTTCCTCGGTGATGGAGCCCACCTCGGGTTCTTCCTCGGTGATGGAGCTCACTTCGGGTTCTTCCTCGGTGATGGAGCCCACCTCGGGTACTTCCTCGGTGATGGAGCCCACCTCGGGTTCTTCCTCGGTGATGGAGCCCACCTCGGGTTCTTCCTCGGTGATGGAGCTCACCTCGGGTTCTTCCTCGGTGATGGAGCCCACCTCGGCAACTTCCTCGGTGATGGAGCCCACGTCGGGTTCTTCCTCGGTGATGGAGCCCACGTCGGGTTCTTCCTCGGTGATGGAGCCCACCTCGGGTTCTTCCTCGGTGATGGAGCCCACCTCGGGTTCTTCCTCGGTGATGGAGCCCACCTCGGGTACTTCCTCGGTGATGGAGCCCACCTCGGGTACTTCCTCGGTGATGGAGCCCACCTCGGGTACTTCCTCGGTGATGGAGCCCACCTCGGGTTCTTCCTCGGTGATGGATCCCACCTCGGGTTCTTCCTCGGTGATGGAGCCCACCTCGGGTTCTTCCTCGGTGATGGAGCTCACCTCGGGTTCTTCCTCGGTGATGGAGCCCACCTCGGGTACTTCCTCGGTGATGGAGCTCACCTCGGGTACTTCCTCGGTGATGGAGCTCACCTCGGGTTCTTCCTCGGTGATGGAGCTCACCTCGGGTTCTTCCTCGGTGATGGAGCCCACCTCGGGTACTTCATCGGTGATGGAGCCCACCTCGGGTACTTCCTCGGTGATGGAGCCCACCTCGGGTTCTTCCTCGGTGATGGATCCCACCTCGGGTTCTTCCTCGGTGATGGAGCCCACCTCGGGTTCTTCCTCGGTGATGGATCCCACTTCGGGTTCTTCCTCGGTGATGGATCCCACCTCGGGTTCTTCCTCGGTGATGGATCCCACCTCGGGTTCTTCCTCGGTGATGGATCCCACCTCGGGTTCTTCCTCGGTGATGGAGCCCACCTCGGGTTCTTCCTCGGTGATGGAGCCCACCTCGGGTTCTTCCTCGGTGATGGAGCCCACCTCGGCAACTTCCTCGGTGATGGAGCCCACGTCGGGTTCTTCCTCGGTGATGGAGCCCACCTCGGGTTCTTCCTCGGTGATGGAGCCCACCTCGGGTTCTTCCTCGGTGATGGAGCCCACCTCGGGTACTTCCTCGGTGATGGAGCTCACCTCGGGTTCTTCCTCGGTGATGGAGCCCACCTCGGGTACTTCCTCGGTGATGGAGCCCACCTCGGGTACTTCCTCGGTGATGGAGCCCACCTCGGGTTCTTCCTCGGTGATGGATCCCACCTCGGGTTCTTCCTCGGTGATGGATCCCACCTCGGGTTCTTCCTCGGTGATGGAGCCCACCTCGGGTACTTCCTCGGTGATGGAGCTCACCTCGGGTTCTTCCTCGGTGATGGAGCCCACCTCGGGTTCTTCCTCGGTGATGGAGCCCACCTCGGGTTCTTCCTCGGTGATGGAGCCCACCTCGGGTACTTCCTCGGTGATGGAGCCCACCTCGGGTACTTCCTCGGTGATGGAGCCAACCTCGGGTTCTTCCTCGGTGATGGATCCCACCTCGGGTACTTCCTCGGTGGTGGAGCCAACCTCGGGTTCTTCCTCGGTGATGGATCCCACCTCGGGTTCTTCCTCGGTGATGGAGCCCACCTCGGGTTCTTCCTCGGTGATGGAGCTCACTTCGGGTTCTTCCTCGGTGATGGATCCCACCTCGGGTTCTTCCTCGGTGATGGATCCCACCTCGGGTTCTTCCTCGGTGATGGAGCTCACCTCGGGTTCTTCCTCGGTGATGGAGCCCACCTCGAGTTCTTCCTCGGTGATGGAGCCCACCTCGGGTACTTCCTCGGTGATGGAGCTCACCTCGGGTTCTTCCTCGGTGATGGAGCCCACCTCGGGTTCTTCCTCGGTGATGGCGCCCACCTCGGGTACTTCCTCGGTGATGGAGCTCACCTCGGGTTCTTCCTCGGTGATGGAGCCCACCTCGGGTTCTTCCTCGGTGATGGAGCCCACCTCGGGTACTTCCTCGGTGATGGAGCTCACCTCGGGTTCTTCCTCGGTGATGGAGCCCACCTCGGGTACTTCCTCGGTGATGGAGCCCACCTCGGGTACTTCCTCGGTGATGGAGCCCACCTCGGGTACTTCCTCGGTGATGGAGCTCACCTCGGGTACTTCCTCGGCGATGGAGCCCACCTCGGGTACTTCCTCGGCGATGGAGCTCACCTCGGGTACTTCCTCGGCGATGGAGCTCACCTCGGGTACTTCCTCGGTGATGGAGCCCACCTCGGGTACTTCCTCGGTGATGGAGCTCACCTCAGGTTCTTTCTCAGTGATGGAGCCCACCTCGGGTACTTCCTCGGTGATGGAGCTCACCTCGGGTTCTTTCACAGTGATGGAGCTCACCTCAGATACTTCTTCCACCTCAGGTTCCTCTTCGGTGGTTGAGATGAGCGTGTGTTCTTCAGGCACCGATCGAATCCCAGATTTTTCCTCTAATGCCGGACGATCATCGATCTTCTTTTCGGGATCAGAGAAGACCTCGTATTCTGTTCTGGTTCTCGAGTGGTCCCGAGGTTCCTCCTTTGGGGCCAAGCGCACTATGGGATGTTCCTGCCTCCAGTCGTCTCCTCTATCTCTCTCCTGCCATTTCTTCATAATCTGCTCGAAGCAGTCTTGTCGTCCGCATGGCTCAGGTCGTCCGCAGAGCGCTGATCGTCTGGAGGATTCAGGTCGTCCGCTGGGTTCAGGTCGTCCGCCGGGTTCAGATCGCCCGCTGGGTTCAGGTCGTCCGCTGGGTTCAGATCGTCCGCAGGGTTCAGAGATATAAGTGGTCTGCTCCTGCTGTTGCTGGGATTCGCCCGTTGTGGACGGAGAGAGATCCGCAACAATCCTATGCTGGAGGCGGGATGAGTGAGCCCCTACCTCAGGTTCTCCTTTGGTTATTGAGCTCATCTGAGGTCCCTCTTTGCTGCCCGAGTGTGCCTTGGAATGCCCTTCTGTGGCCGAGCACTCGTAGTGGAGAGGAGTGAGCGAGTGATGCGCCTGCAAGTAGAACTGAAAGTGGTGCTTGAGACAGGCGGCGCACGCACATCCGCCAACTTTGAAGTAAACCAAGACGAATTCTGCGTCTCGTACTGGCGATGGAATGTCTGCGAGACCCTGCTGAAGCTTCTGTAAACTCACCACCTTCCAGTATGCTTCACACTGTCTCTGCGGCAGCATTAACTGCATCCAGTCTGCGGTACGCTGATCTTCCTGCGACGTCATCTGTCTCTGGTCCGCGGTACGCTGATCTTCCTGCGGCGTCCTCTGCCTCCGGTCTGCGGTACGCTGATCTTCCTGCGGTGTCCTCTGCCTCCGGTCTGCGGTACGCTGATCTTCCTGCGGTGTCCTCTGCCTCCAGTCTGCGGTACGCTGATCTTCCTGCGGTGTCCTCTGCCTCCGGTTTGTGGTACGCTGATCTTCCTGCGGCAGAACTAACTGCCTCCAGTCGTCTTCTCTCACTCTCTTCTTCAGTATCCGCTTGAAGCATTCTGATCGTCCGCAGGGCTCCGATCGTCCGCAGGGCTCCGGTCGTCCGCAGGGCTCCGGTCGTCCGCAGGGCTCCGGTCGTCCGCAGGGCTCCGATCGTCCACAGGGCTCCGGTCGTCCGCAGGGTTCAGAGAGGCAGATTACCTGCTGCTGCTGGGAACAACCGTTTTTGGAGGAAGGGAGATTCGCAACCACTCTATGCTGGAGCCGGAGAGAGTGGTCCTCTTCCCCCTGCTGCTGGTGCTGGTGCTGGTGCTGGTGGGGAGAGTGGTCCTCATCCCCCTGCTGGTGGTCCTGGTGGGGAGAGTGGTCCTCATCCCCCTGCTGGTGGTCCTGGTGGGGAGAGTGGTCCTCATCCCCCTGCTGGTGGTCCTGGTGGGGAGAGTGGTCCTCATCCCCCTGCTGCTGGTGCTGCTGCTGGTGCTGCTGGTGGGGAGAGTGGTCCTCATCCCCCTGCTGCTGGTGCTGCTGCTGGTGCTGCTGGTGGGGAGAGTGGTCCTCTTCCACCTGCTGCTGCTGGTGGTGCTGGTGGGGAGAGTGGTCCTCTTCCACCTGCTGCTGCTGGTGGTGGTGCTGGTGGGGAGGACCGGGAGACCGGGCCCTCACCCGGAGGTCCGCCATTCGAGTCTTCATAAAGACGATAACAGCTCCACAGATAACACACAGGAGGGCTGCCAGCTGCCCAGCACCGTAGAGGGCGCCTCCCTCCAGCAGGCGACGCGGCTCTACACGCCACAAGAGGACCGACACCTGCCAGATGCGGCAGCAGAGAGTAACCAGCGAGCCAGCGAGCGGCACTTGCGTCATCATTGTGTCCGGGTCTTGGGTCAGGCCCCTGATGGCATCCTGCGACGTGAAGAACCTGCCCACAACAGGCAGATAGCTCCAGCAGCCCTGCTGCTCCTGCAGCAGGTGCAAGAGGTGGTGCCTGAGGCAGCCCAGGACGTAGATCACTCCTGCCGACGACACCCACACGAACAAGCCAATCAGCACGCAATTGAAGAAGAACTCGTAACAAAACTCTTTAAAACTCATCACCATATTTAATGAAGTATCTCAAGTATTATCAACACTGTATTGATTCCTTACCAAGAGGTAATGGAGTCATTTGCGCTTCAAGGGGAAAGGGGATGGTGAATGAGTAAAGTGAATCATGTGGGTAATGAGTGAATCATGTGGTGAGTCAGTGAGGACCTGGACCAGCCCAACCACTTGGACGGTCGGGGATTGAACTCCGACCTGCATGAAGCGGGGCAAGTTACCAAAAGCCTTAAACAGCGTCTCTCCCACTACGATTAAGGGCCCTTCATCTCTAATGTCTATGATGGGGCGAGGTAAACCCATGTATATGTATATGTATGATGCTTCATGTAAATTTTAGTATACCTGTGTCCTCTCTACCATGTGTATATTCCATAAGTCATCACGTTGTTGAAGCCGTGCCCAACCACCTGGGCTGACCGGCCTGGCGTCATGCAGGCCGGCGTTCAATCCCCGACCGTCCAAGTGGCTGGGAACCATTCCTTTTCCCCGTCCCATCCAAATGGGGGGAAGGAGTAGATTATCCTGACTATCGGGAATTATCCAGAATTCTGGATTATCCAGAACCCTTATCCTGACCTCTTCCCAGTGCTAAATACTCGTAATGTCTTGGCCTTTTCACCTAAAGCTTCGTTATAGCTGTAATAACCGAACAGCTTCGTTGGAACGGCGGCAGCTGAACGGCGTTGGAACCAGTCGTATTAGCGTTTGTCTTTCAATTGGAGACTTTTTGGCGCCGTGGAGAGGGGGGGACTTGCTGCATGGGTAACCACTTCTTCCCCGCATCAACCTACCCAGGCTTTGCGCCCTGGTGAGGCCACTCCAGACCGACAACCAGAGCGCAACTCCATAGTCTCCTGAGACTCATGGATGCCTACTGCTACAATTTTAATATTCATCGTATCAATGTTGTCCAGCCTCATCCTATTCAACATTTTCAGACGCCAGAAAAGGGTATACAGATCACATCAGACCACAACAGGCTCGAAGATCAGGCGCCAGATTCACGAAGCAGTTATGCAAGCACTTACTAACGTATACATCTTTCCTCAGACTTTGACGGCTTTGGTTACATTTATTAAACAGTTTACAAGCATGAAAACTTGCCAATCAACTGTTGTTAGTATTATAAACAGCCTCCTGGTGCTTCGGAGCTCATTAACTGTTTAATAATTGTAAACAAAGTCGCCAAAGATTGAGAAAAGATGTACAGGCCCGTAAGTGCCTGCGTAACTGCTTTGTGAATCTAGCCCCGTGGCTGGTACAGGAGTTGAGTATTCTCAAACAATCTTAATAGTAAAGCTGAGTACACAACTTAGTCTTAAGCATAATTTTTGCATAACTTTGTGAATAATTATCTCGAAGATAGAGAGATACTTCTACTTTATTAATTAAAACAGAGAAAAAAGTTTTATCGAATTATTGGGGAAAAAAGTAGTAAATTATAGGGAAACTAATATAAAAGAAAAAACTTTTTATTCCTCATGATATATAATTATATATAACTATCGTCCATCTACTTAATATATTATTCATATAAGAAAGATATCTAAGTAATGATAGAGATGCAAAGTTTAGAAAATTAATATAACTGACTCAATAGATAAATACTTAAACAAAATCAATAAAACCAATAAAATGAATATAAAGTTTGAATAAAAATATAAAGCGCCCACTCAAGGTATAGTTAATATAAAGTTAAGATTATTAAACAACCAATCAGGATGCTTTGCCTGCAGAAACACAATAATCCCATCGGTCAGTATTCATTCAGTCAGTATACATGCTTGGATACATAGCAATACATCATAACTCTCGTATACATTGCTTGCACGTATACAGTAATACATCACAGGCTCTGGATACTTCACTAGTATTCATACATGCAAAGCTTCGCCCCCACTCACACAGTCCTCACAGTTTTGTATAAATGTATTCACAGTTATGAACCAGTTCTCACTTGGCATATATGGATATTTATACACGCAGAGTGAGCTATGTTTATGAGTCCCTGGAGTGTGTTTGAGTCCCTGGAGTATGTTCATGAGTCAATGGGGTGTGTTTATGAGTCCATGGGCTGTGCTTATGAGTCCATGGAGTGTACTCACCTAGTTGTGCTTGCGGGGGTTGAGCTCTGGCTCTTTGGTCCCGCCTCTCAACTGTCAGTCAACTGGTGTACTGATTCCTGAGCCTATTGGGCTCTATCATATCTACATTTGAAACTGCGTATGGAGTCAGCCTCCACCACAACACTACTTAATGCATTCCATTTGTTAACTACCCTGACACTGAAAAAGTTCTTTCTAACGTCTCTGTGGCTCATGTGGGTACTAGGTTTCCACCTGTGTCCCCTAATGCGTGTTCCACCCGCGCTAAAGAGTTTGTCTTTGTCCACCCTGTCAATTCCCCTGAGAACTTTGTAGGTGGTTATCATGTCTCCTCTTACTCTTCTATTTTCCAGGGATGTGAGGTTCAGCTCCCTTAGCCTTTCCTCGTAACTCATTCTTCTCAGTTCCGGGACCAGTCTGGTGGCATACCTCTGAATCTTCTCTAACTTCGTCTTGTGTTTAACTAGGTATGGACTCCAGGCTGGAGCTGCATACTCCAGGATTGGTCTGACATAAGTGGTATACAGGGTCCTGATCGATTCCTTACACAAGTTTCTAAAGGCAGTTCTTATATTGGCCAGTCTAGCATATGCCGCTGATGATATCCTTTTGATGTGGGCCTCTGGGGACAGGTTCGGTGTGATATCAACCCCAGATCTTTCTCTCTCTTTGACTCTTGCAGGATTTCACCTCCCAGATGGTACCTTGTGTTCAGCCTCCTGCTCCCTTCACCTAATTTCATTACTTTACACTTTCCTGAGTTGAACTTTAGCAGCCATTTTCTAGACCATTCCTCCAGTTTGTCCAGGTCGTCCTGTAGTCTCTGTCTATCTTCATCCGTATTGATTCTTCTCATAATTTTTGCATCATCAGCAAACATTGAGAGGAATGAGTCTATACCCTCTGGAAGGTCGTTTACATATTCTAGAAACAGGATGGGTCCGAGTACAGAGCCCTGTGGGAGTCCGCTAGTGACATCTCGCCACTCTGATGTCTTCCCTCTCACCGTTACTCGCTGTTTCCTGTTGCTTAGGTACTCCCTTATCCACTGGAGCACCTTCCCTTTTACTCATGCCTGCTGCTCCAACTTTTGTAACAGCCTTTTGTGAGGTACTGTGTTTACGAGTCCATGATTGTGGGTCTGAGTCCATTGGCTGTGGGTCTGAGTCCATGGGCTGTGGGTCTGAGTCCATGGGCTGTGGGTCTGAGTCCATGGGCTGTGGATCAGAGTCCATGGGCTCTGGGTCTGAGTCCATAAGCTGCTGAAGGAGAGAACACTGGCAGTGTCGTGTATGATGTCAGGTCCTGGGTCACACAGCTCAGTGTATGATACAACGCCATGAGTAATACAGATCAAAGTGTATGATGCAGTGTAATAAGTAATGCAGTTGTAAGTGGATGATCCGTTATCACGAGTAAGACAAGTGGGAATGAATGATATCTCCAGCTTCCTCCATGACCTCTGGTCGCGACGTCTCTCCTGATCTTCTGTCTCCAGCTTCCACCATGACCTCTGGTCGCGACGTCTCTCCTGATCTTCTGTGTCTCCAGCTTCCACCATGACCTCTGGTCACGACGTCTCTCCTGATCTTCTGTCTCCAGCTTCCACCATGACCTCTGGTCGCGACGTCTCTCCTGATCTTCTGTGTCTCCAGCTTCCTCCATGACCTCTGGTCGCGACGTCTCTCCTGATCTTCTGTCTCCAGCTTCCACCATGACCTCTGGTCGCGACGTCTCTCCTGATCTTCTGTGTCTCCAGCTTCCTCCATGACCTCTGGTCGCGACGTCTCTCCTGATCTTCTGTGTCTCCAGCGTCCACCATGACCTTTGGGCCCCTTCATCTCTATATTCATCACATGACATTTTTCAGATTTAGAAGTAATTAAGCATCAAGATCTCCTTGAGCACCGCTGGATGGCATCTTGGTGTCCCAGACGTAGACCTTAGTCAGCTGCGTGTCTTAATTTTCTCATCAATGTTGCAAAATCCACAAAAACACAGATATGGCAGACAATTTCCTCTGCAAGGACGTCGACGTAATAATGGAATATATTGCGTGCTAATATAGTTTCCTACCAGAAAAAGATAACTTTTCAGGCGTCCTGGCTGTTGTCTAGTTATGCCGGCCAAGACCTAATTGTTAACATGACCCCCATTAATGAGGGACTATGCAGGTCGGCGTTCAATCCCCGACCTGCATAATCGGGGATTGCAGACATACAAGTGGTTGGGCACCATTCTTTTCCTCCGTCCCATCCCAAATCATTTTCCTGATCCCTTCCCAGTGCTATGTAGTCGAAATGGCTTGGCACTTTCCCCTAATAATTAAAAAAATAGCTAAAACCTTTCTGACTCTCAAGAAATATTCACTCGGCCCAACTTTCTCCCAACAAGGGTTATTATTATTACTGCTTACCTGGAACATACCTGCGGAGAGTTTCTTGTACTCCCCGGAGCCGGGGAGTAGAAGCAGTCCAACCCCAGCAGGGGGATCGAACCCTTGCTGAAGGCTCCTACTAATTTCTCAACAATACAGCAACTTAATGAGAGTTCCTTGTACAGCCCACACGGGAGATTACGGAAAATACAGCTGCAAATACACTATTCATACCCGATTGAAGAAATTGAAAAGATTCAGGAGTACAAGTAAAAAGGTAGATTGACAGTTGAGAGGCGGGCCGAGAGAGCCAGAGCTCAACCCTCCATAAACACAACTAGGCGAGTACAAGTGTCCCTATATTGAGTAAATAGTTGGAATAACAGATGCCAACGATATTATTAATAAAAAACAGATGTGTGTGTTTGACAATAAGGCCGCAGGTGTAGGAGTCCACGCTCTGAACAACAACAACAACAACAACAACAACAACAACAACAATAACAACAACAACAACTACAACAATTACAACAACAACAACAACAACAACAACAACACACGTGCACAATAAAGTCACTACTAATAAAGTCATAACTTGATAATTTATTAATGAAGAGTGACGCAGTTGACGCTGTGCTCAGTAATAAAGAGTCACCTTGATGGCTCAGTGTTGAGCAATATTATTGTGCAGCTGACAGTGTGTTGAGCAATATTATTGTGCAGCTGACAGCGTGTTGAGCAATATTATTGTGCAGCTGACAGTGTGTTGAGCAATATTATTGTGCAGCTGACAGTGTTGAGCAATATTATTGTGCAGCTGACAGTGTGTTGAGCAATATTATTGTGCAGCTGACAGCGTGTTGAGCAATATTATTGTGCAGCTGACAGTGTGTTGAGCAATATTATTGTGCAGCTGACAGCGTGTTGAGCAATATTATTGTGCAGCTGACAGCGTGTTGAGCAATATTATTGTGCAGCTGACAGTGTTGAGCAATATTATTGTGCAGCTGACAGTGTTGAGCAATATTATTGTGCAGCTGACAGTGTGTTGAGCAATATTATTGTGCAGCTGACAGCGTGTTGAGCAATATTATTGTGCAGCTGACAGTGTGTTGAGCAATATTATTGTGCAGCTGACAGCGTGTTGAGCAATATTATTGTGCAGCTGACAGTGTGTTGAGCAATATTACTGTGCAGCTGACAGTGTGTTGAGCAATATTATTGTGCAGCTGACAGTGTGTTGAGCAATATTATTGTGCAGCTGACAGTGTTGAGCAATATTATTGTGCAGCTGACAGCGTGTTGAGCAATATTATTGTGCAGCTGACAGTGTGTTGAACAATATTACTGTGCAGCTGACAGTGTGTTGAGCAATATTATTGTGCAGCTGACAGCGTGTTGAGCAATATTATTGTGCAGCTGACAGTGTGTTGAGCAATATTATTGTGCAGCTGACAGTGTTGAGCAATATTATTGTGCAGCTGACAGCGTGTTGAGCAATATTATTGTGCAGCTGACAGTGTGTTGAGCAATATTACTGTGCAGCTGACAGTGTGTTGAGCAATATTATTGTGCAGCTGACAGTGTGTTGAGCAATATTACTGTGCAGCTGACAGTGTGTTGAGCAATATTATTGTGCAGCTGACAGTGTGTTGAACAATATTATTGTGCAGCTGACAGTGTGTTGAGCAATATTATTGTGCAGCTGACAGTGTTGAGCAATATTATTGTGCAGCTGACAGCGTGTTGAGCAATATTATTATGCAGCTGACAGCGTGTTGAGCAATATTACTGTGCAGCTGACAGCGTGCTGAGCAATATTATTGTGCAGCTGACAGTGTGTTGAAGAATATTACTGTGCAGCTGACAGTGTGTTGAGCAAAATTACTGTGCAGCTGACAGTGTGTTGAGCAATATTACTGTGCAGCTGACAGCGTGTTGAGCAATATTACTGTGCAGCTGACAGCGTGTTGAGCAATATTATTGTGCAGCTGACAGCGTGCTGAGCAATATTAATGTGCAGCTGACTGTGTGTTGAACCATATTATTGTGCAGCTGACAGCGTGCTGAGCAATATTACTGTGCAGCTGACAGTGTGTTGAGCAATATTACTGTGCAGCTGACAGTGTGTTGAGCAATATTACTGTGCAGCTGACAGCGTGCTGAGCAATATTATTGTGCAGCTGACAACGTGCTGAGCAATATTATTGTGCATCTGACAGCGTGGTGAACAATATTACTGTGCAGCTGACTGTGTGTTGAACAATATTATTGTGCAGCTGACAGCGTGTTGAGCAATATTACTGTGCAGCTGACAGTGTGTTGAGCAATATTACTGTGCAGCTGACAGCGTGCTGAGCAATATTACTGTGCAGATGACAGCGTGCTGAGCAATATTACTGTGCAGATGACAGCGTGTTGAGCAATATTACTGAGCAGCTGACAGCGTGCTGAGCAATATTACTGAGCAGCTGACAGCGTGCTGAGCAATATTACTGAGCAGCTGACAGCGTGCTGAGCAATATTACTGAGCAGTTGACAGCGTGCTGAGCAATAAAGTCTGTAAAGGCACTAATAAAGTTTGCAGGTTTAGTGTTCCGTTCGGAATATTTTGTGGACAAAATTCCTGTCAATGTGACGCAGAAAATTGTACAAGAGATAACGTTATTACATTCGAATATCATTAAAGTTTTGGTTTCCACTTGGCTGTTGTGGTTGGCTTTGAGTCTGGCCTAGAGCCTGTCAGTCTCTGAAGAGTTATTGAAGCTGTGGCACCAGCCTGCTGACCAGCCGGCAGGTTTAATTGGGTCCTGGATATGGTGTGTGGAACTCCAAGGAAGGTATATACAGAGGTTACTTCATTCCGTCATATCTAGGTCAACAGTCTACCTGCCGGTGGTGGGTCAGTATACCTGTAATGGTTTTGCGTTTTTCACCTGACACGTCTCTTCACCCCCGCTCCCCATATGCCTGGCGTCAGTAACAGTTTCTGAAGTTTCAGTTTCTGAGCCCAAGCGTTTCCGTCAGACACGTATCCGAGCTGAGAACCAATGGACCATTTAAGAGTCGAGGCGGAAATTTTCAATATTTACCGAGAAAACTGGGAGAGATTTGCTTTGTAAAGGATCTTAAGTGGTTTAAAAGTTTGTAAATATGGTGACCGACCTTGTGGGAAATGTTGCGTTAGAGTTTACCAGAAATGTGAGTGTGAGTTTACCATGCTGGACACACTCATGGGTGTGTAATGAGTTTACCAGGCTGGACACACTCATGGGTGTGTAGTGAGTTTACCAGGCTGGACACACTCCTGAGTGTGTAGTGAGTTTACCAGGCTGGACACACTCCTGAGTGTGTAGTGAGTTTACCAGGCTGGACCCACTCATGAGTGTGTAGTGAGTTTACCAAGCTGGACACGTACTCATGAGTATGTAGTGAGTTTACCAAGCTGGACACACGTATGAGAGTGTAGTGAGTTTACCAAGCTGGACACACTCATGAGTATTGAGTTTACTAAGCTGGACACACTCATGAGTGGGTAGTGAGTTTACCAGGCTGGACACGTACTCATGAGTATGTAGTGAGTTTACCAAGCTGGACACACGTATGAGAGTGTAGTGAGTTTACCAAGCTGGACACACTCATGAGTAGTGAGTTTACTAAGCTGGACACGCTTATGAGAGTGTAGTGAGTTTACCAGGCTGGACACACTCATGGGTGTGTAGTGAGTTTACCAGGCTGGACACACTCCTGAGTGTGTAGTGAGTTTACCAGGTTGGACACACTCATGAGTGGGTAGTGAGTTTACCAAGCGGGACACGTACTCATGAGTATATAGTGAGTTTACCAAGCTGGACACGTACTCATGAGTATATAGTGAGTTTACCAGGCTGGACACACTCATTAGTGTGTAGTGAGTTTACCAGGCTGGACACACTCATCAGTTTGTAGTGAGTTTACCAAGCTGGACACGTACTCATGAGTATATAGTGAGTTTACCAAGCTGGACACACTCATGAGTATATAGTGAGTTTACCAGGTTGGACACACTCATGAGTGGGTAGTGAGTTTACCAGGCTGGACACACTCATGAGTATATAGTGAGTTTACCAAGCTGGACACGTACTCATGAGTATATAGTGAGTTTACCAAGCTGGACACACTCATGAGTATATAGTGAGTTTACCAAGCTGGACAAGTACTCATGACTATGTAGTGAGTTTACCAGGCTGGACACAGACTCATGAATATGTAGTGAGTTTACCAAGCTGGACACGTACTCATGAGTATGTAGTGAGTTTACCAAACTGGACACGTACTCATGAGTATATAGTGAGTTTACCAGGCTGGACACACTCATAAGTGTGTAGTGAGTTTACCATGCTGGACACGTACTCATGAGTATATAGTGAGTTTACCAAGCTGGACACGTACTCATGAGTATATAGTGAGTTTACCAAGCTGGACACACTCATGAGTATATAGTGAGTTTACCAAGCTGGACACGTACTCATGAGTATGTAGTGAGTTTACCAGGCTGGACACACTCATAAGTGTGTAGATAGTTTACCAGGCTGGACACACTCATAAGTGTGTAGTGAGTTTACCAAGCTGGACACACTCATGAGTATATAGTGAGTTTACCAAGCTGGACTCACTCATGAGTATATAGTGAGTTTACTAAGCTGGACACACTCATGAGTGTGTTTAGTGAGTTTACCAGGCTGGACACGTACTCATGAGTATGTAGTGTGTTTACCAAGCTGGACTCACTCATGAGTATATAGTGAGTTTACTAAGCTGGACACACTCATGAGTGTGTTTAGTGAGTTTACCAGGCTGGACACGTACTCATGAGTGAGTAGTGAGTTTACCAAGCTGGACACGGTTACACACATAGTGAAATTAACATGTATAATGTGCTAATATTCCCTATATAATAAAGGGCAGGTAACTATCAGGAGGAAAGCGCTAAGCCGTTAAACTATATATCAGTGGGAAAGATAAGGATTAGGGATGGGACGGGGGGGGGGGGGGGGGGAAGGGTGTAGGTATAAATATTACTTCACTTTCCAACTGTGTTCTTTATCCATAAAAAAATCCTGACATTCAGAATAATTTCCTCCGTAGCTTTGCTATTATTACCGTCTCTCGGTCTCGCTTCTTGCAGGTCGGCGTTCAATCCCCGACCGTCCACAAGTGGTTGGGCACCATTCCTTTCCCCCCGTCCCATCCTAAATCCTTATATCCTGATTCCTTCCAAGTGCTATATAGTCGTATTGGCTTGATAATCGTTTTTCCTTCATAATTTTCTTTCTTCTTTCATTGGCTTAAAAAGATATCACATATACGATGAGTGATATCTTGTCTATTACCCTTTATATATGTGATATCATTGTACGTAAGTGAAAGAGAAAGAGGAAGAGAGAGAGAATAGACGATAATAGCAAACTCTGAAGGTAGTTAACCTGACTATCAGAATTTCTTTTCAGGGATAAAGAAAACAGTTGGAAAGTGAACTAAAAGTTAAACCTGTACCGGAATTATAGGGACTGAAGAACAAGTAACTGACACTCAGCGAAGACCAGACTGCTTCCCAGCACGCAACATGAGAGAACACTGTCTGAAACATGAGAGAACACTGTGTGAAACATGAGAGAACACTGTCTGAAACATGAGAACACTGTCTGAAACATGAGAACACTGTCTGAAACATGAGAGAACACTGAAACATGAGAGAACACTGTCTGAAACATGAGAGAACACTGAAACATGAGAGAACACTGTCTGAAACGTCCCGACCGGTGAGCGACCCGACCGGCGAGAGACCCGACCGGCGAGACCCCCTCCCGGCGAGTTCCCCTCCCAGCGAGTTCCCCTCCCAGCGAATCCCCCTCCCAGCGAGTTCCCCTCCCAGCGAGTTCTCCTCCCGGCGAGTCCCCCTCCCAGCGAGTTCCCCTCCCAGCGAGTTCCCCTCCCGGCGAGTCCCCCTCGCCGGCCGGGACGCCCGCCGGTCGGGAAGCCCGCCGGCCGGGACGCCCGCCGGTCGGGAAGCCCGCCGGTCGGGACGCCCGCCGGTCGGGACGCCAGCCGGTCGGGAAGCCCGCCGGTCGGGAAGCCCGCTGGGAGGGGGACTCGCCGGGAGGAGGACTCGCTGGGAGGGGGACTCGCCGGGAGGGGAACTCGCTGGGAGGGGAACTCGCTGGGAGGGGGACTCGCTGGGAGGGGAACTCGCTGGGAGGGGGACTCGCTGGGAGGGGGTCTCGCTGGGAGAGGGACTCGCTGGGAGGGGGACTCGCCGGGAGGGGAACTCGCTGGGAGGGGAACTCGCTGGGAGAGGGACTCGCCGGGAGGGGGACTCGCTGGGAGGGAAACTCGCTGGGACAGGGACACGCCGGGAGGGGGACGCGCTGGGAGGGGGACTACCAGGTCGTAGTCGTCTCCTCGGTGATGGAGCTCACCTCAGGTACTTCCTCGGTGATGGAGCTCAACTGGGGTACTTCCACGGTGATTGAGCTCACCTCGGGTACTTCCACGGTAATGGAGCTCACCTGGGGTACTTCCTCGGTAATGGAGCTCACCTCCTGTACTTCCTCGGTGATGGAGCTCACCTGGGGTACTTCCTCGGTGATGGAGCTCACCTGGGGTACTTTCTCGGTGATGGAGCTCACCTGGGGTACTTTCTCGGTGAGGGAGCTCACCTGGGGTACTTCCTCGGTGATGGAGCTCACCTGGAGTACTTCACCTGAGGTACTTCCTCGGTGATGCAGCTCACCACGGGTACTTCCTCGGTGATGGAGCTCACCTCGGGTACTTCCTCGGTGATGAAGCTCACCTCAGGTACTTCCTCGGTGATGCAGGTCACCTCGGGTACTTCCTCGGTGATAAAGCTCACCTCAGGTACTTCCTCGGTGATGCAGGTCACCCCGGGTACTTCCTCGGTGAAGAAGCTCACCTCAGGTACTTCCTCGGTGATGAAGCTCACCTCAGGTACTTCCTCAGTGAGGCAGGTCACCCCGGGTACTTCCTCGGTGATGAAGCTCACCTCAGGTACTTCCTCGGTGATGCAGGTCACCCCGGGTACTTCCTCGGTGATGAAGCTCACCTCAGGTACTTTCTCGGTGATGGAGCTCACCTGGGGTACTTCCACGGTGATGGAGCTCACCTCAGGTACTTCCTCGGTGATGCAGGTCACCTCGGGTACTTCCTTGGTGATACAGCTCACCTCAGGTACTTCCTCGGTGATGCAGGTCACCCCGGGTACTTCCTCGGTGAAGAAGCTCACCTCAGGTACTTCCTCGGTGATGAAGCTCACCTCAGGTACTTCCTCAGTGAGGCAGGTCACCCCGGGTACTTCCTCGGTGATGAAGCTCACCTCAGGTACTTCCTCGGTGATGCAGGTCACCCCGGGTACTTCCTCGGTGATGAAGCTAACCTCAGGTACTTCCTCGGTGATGGAGCTCACCTGGGGTACTTCCACGGTGATGGAGCTCACCTCACGTTCTTCCTCGGTGATGGAGCTCACCTGGGGTACTTCCACGGTGATGGAGCTCACCTCACGTTCTTCCTCGGTGATGGAGCTCACCTGGCGTACTTCCACGGTGATGGAGCTCACCTCACGTTCTTCCTCGGTGATGGAGCTCACCTGGCGTACTTCCACGGTGATGGAGCTCACATGGGGTACTACCACGGTGATGGAGATCACCTCACGTTCTTCCTCGGTGATGGAGCTCACCGGAGGTACTTCCTCGGTGATGGAGCTCACCGGAGGTACTTCCTCGGTGATGGAGCTCACCTCGGGTACTTCCTCGGTGATGGAGCCCACCTCGGGTTCTTCCTCGGTGATGGAGCCCACCTCGGGTACTTCCTCGGTGATGGAGCTCACCTCGGGTACTTCCTCGGTGATGGAGCCCACCTCGGGTACTTCATCGGTGATGGAGCTCACCTCGGGTACTTCCTCGGTGATGGAGCCCACCTCGGGTTCTTCCTCGGTGATGGAGCCCACCTCGGGTACTTCTTCGGTGATGGAGCCCACCTCGGGTTCCTCCTCGGTGATGGAGCCCACCTCGGATACTTCCTCGGTGATGGAGCCCACCTCGGGAACTTCCTCGGTGATGGAGCCCACCTCGGGTTCTTCCTCGGTGATGGAGCCCACCTCGGGTACTTCCTCGGTGATGGAGCCCACCTCGGGTACTTCTTCGGTGATGGAGCCCACCTCGGGTACTTCCTCGGTGATGGAGCCCACCTCGGGTACTTCCTCGGTGATGGAGCCCACCTCGGGATCTTCCTCGGTGATGGAGCCCACCTCGGGTTCTTCCTCGGTGATGGAGCCCACCTCGGGTACTTCCTCGGTGATGGAGCCCACCTCGGGTACTTCCTCGGTGATGGAGCCCACCTCGGGTACTTCCTCGGTGATGGAGCCCACCTCGGGTACTTCCTCGGTGATGGAGCCCACCTCGGGTTCTTCCTCGGTGATGGAGCCCACCTCGGGTACTTCCTCGGTGATGGAGCCCACCTCGGGTACTTCCTCGGTGATGGAGCTCACCTCGGGTACTTCCTCGGTGATGGAGCCCACCTTGGGTACTTCCTCGGTGATGGAGCCCACCTCGGGTACTTCCTCCTTGATGGAGCCCACCTCGGGTTCTTCCTCGGTGATGGAGCCCACCTCGGGTACTTCCTCGGTGATGGAGCCCACCTCGGGTACTTCCTCGGTGATGGAGCTCACCTCGGGTACTTCCTCGGTGATGGAGCCCACCTCGGGTACTTCCTCGGTGATGGAGCCCACCTCGGGTTCTTCCTCGGTGATGGAGCCCACCTCGGGTTCTTCCTCGGTGATGGAGCCCACCTCGGATTCTTCCTCGGTGATGGAGCTTACCTCGGGTTCTTCCTCGGTGATGGAGCCCACCTCGGGTTCTTCCTCGGTGATGGAGCCTACCTCGGGTTCTTCCTCGGCGATGGAGCCCACCTCGGGTTCTTCCTCGGCGATGGAGCCCACCTCGGGTTCTTCCTCGGTGATGGACGCCACCTCGGGTTCTTCCTCGGTGATGGAGCCCACCTCGGGTACTTCCTCGGTGATGGACGCCACCTCGGGTTCTTCCTCGGTGATGGAGCCCACCTCGGGTACTTCCTCGGTGATGGAGCTCACCTCGGGTTCTTCCTCGGTGATGTAGCTCACCTCGGGTACTTCCTCGGTGATGGAGCCTACCTCGGGTACTTCCTGGGTGATGGAGCCCACCACGGGTTCTTCTTCGGTGATGGAGCCCACCTCGGGTTCTTCCTCGGTGATGGACGCCACCTCGGGTTCTTCCTCGGTGATGGAGCCCACCTCGGGTACTTCCTCGGTGATGGAGCTCACCTCGGGTTCTTCCTCGGTGATGTAGCTCACCTCGGGTACTTCCTCGGTGATGGTGCCTACCTCGGGAACTTCCTGGGTGATGGAGCCCACCTCGGGTTCTTCCTCGGTGATGGAGCCCACCTCGGGTTCTTCCTCGGTTATTGAGCCCACCTCGGGTACTTCCTCGGTGATGGAGCCCACCTCGGGTACTTCCTCGGTGATGGAGCCCACCTCGGGTTCTTCCTCGGTGATGGAGCCCTCCTCGGGTTCTTCCTCGGTGATGGAGCCCACCTCGGGTTCTTCCTCGGTGATGGAGCCCACCTCGGGTTCTTCCTCGGCGATGGAGCCCACCTCGGGTTCTTCCTCGGTGATGAAGCCCACCTCGGGTACTTCCTCGGTGATGGAGCCCACCTCGGGTTCTTCCTCAGTGATGGAGCCCACCTCGGGTTCTTCCTCGGTGATGGAGCCCACCTCGGGTTCTTCCTCGGTGATGGAGCCCACCTCGGGTTCTTCCTCGGTGATGGAGGCCACCTCGGCTACTTCCTCGGTGATGGAGCCCACCTCGGGTACTTCCTCAGTGATGGAGCCCAACTCGGGTACTTCCTCGGTGATGGAGCCCACCTCGGGTTCTTCCTCGGTGATGGATCCCACCTCGGGTTCTTCCTCGGTGATGGAGCCCACCTCGGGTACTTCCTCGGTGATGGAGCCCACCTCGGGTACTTCCTCGGTGATGGAGCCCACCTCGGGTTCTTCCTCGGTGATGGAGCCCACCTCGGGTACGGAGCCCACCTCGGGTACTTCCTCGGTGATGGAGCCCACCTCGGGTTCTTCCTCGGTGATGGAGCCCACCTCGGGGTCTTCCTCGGTGATGGAGCCCACCTCGGGTTCTTCCTCGGCGATGGAGCTCACCTCTGGTTCTTCCTCGGTGATGGAGCCCACCTCGGGTTCTTCCTCGGTGATGGAGCCCACCTCGGCTACTTCCTCGGTAATGGAGCCCACCTCGGGTACTTCCTCGGTAATGGAGCCCACCTCGGGTTCTTCCTCGGTGATGGAGCCCACGTCCTCGGGTACTTCTTCGGTGATGGAGCCCACCTCGGCTACTTCCTCGGTAATGGAGCCCACCTCGGGTACTTCCTCGGGGATGGAGCCCACCTCGGGTACTTCCTCGGTGATGGAGCCCACCTCGGGTACTTCCTCGGTGAAGGAGCCCACCTCGGGTTCTTCCTCGGTGATGGACCTCACCTCGGGTACTTCCTCGGTGATAGAGCTCACCTCGGGTACTTCCTCGGTGATGGAGCTCACCTCGGGTACTTCCTCGGTGATGGAGCCCACCTCGGGTACTTCCTCGGTGATGGAGCCCACCTCGGGTTCTTCCTCGGTGATGGAGCTCACCTCGGGTACTTCCTCGGTGATGGAGCTCACCTCGGGTACTTCCTCGGTGATGGAGCTCACCCCGGATACTTCCTCGGTGAAGGAGCCCACCTCGGGTACTTCCTCGGTGATGGAGCCCACCTCGGGTACTTCCTCGGTGATGGAGCCCACCTCGGGTTCTTCCTCGGTGATGGACCTCATCTCGGGTACTTCCTCGGTGATGGACCTCACCTCGGGTACTTCCTCGGTGATGGAGTCGACCTCGGGTACTTCCTCGGTGATGGACCTCACCTCGGGTACTTCCTCGGTGATGGAGCCCACCTCGGGTACTTCCTCGGTGATGGAGCCCACCTCGGGTACTTCCTCGGTGATGGAGCTCACCTCGGGTACTTCCTCGGTGATGGAGCTCACCTCGGGTACTTCCTCGGTGATGGAGCCCACCTCGGGTACTTCCTCGGTGATGGAGCCCACCTCGGGTACTTCCTCGGTGATGGAGCCCACCTCGGGTTCTTCCTCGGTGATGGAGCCCACTTCGGGTTCTTCCTCGGCGATGGAGCTCACCTCGGGTACTTCCTCGGTGATGGAGCCCACCTCGGGTTCTTCCTCGGTGATGGAGCCCACCTCGGCTACTTCCTCGGTAATGGAGCCCACCTCGGGTACTTCCTCGGTGATGGAGCCCACCTCGGGTTCTTCCTCGGTGTTGGAGCCCACCTCGGGTACTTCTTCGGTGATGGAGCCCACCTCGGCTACTTCCTCGGTAATGGAGCCCACCTCGGGTTCTTCCTCGGTGATGGAGCCCACCTCGGCAACTTCCTCGGTAATGGAGCCCACCTCGGGTACTTCCTCGGTGATGGAGCCCACCTCGGGTTCTTCCTCGGTGATGGAGCCTACCTCGGGTACTTCTTCGGTGATGGAGCCCACCTCGGGTACTTCCTCGGTGATGGAGCCCACCTCGGGTACTTCCTCGGTGATGAACCGAGGAAATTCACAAATTACATGTAATTAAATTATTTATCAATTCAATCCTGCTGGTTAGAGTGTCTTCCATGAATCTATATCATGATCATATGATACAATCATGACGTCTACATGATAGAATACAATGTATCATGTCTGTATCATGCATCATGACGTCTGATCATGATACAATACAATGATTGTATCATGATGACATGATACAATCTCACTGAACACGGCGGCTACTGCTACACGTGATGACAAGATCGGCTTTAGTTTAATCCAACTCTTTGAGTTTCTATTCATCTGTAAAGCTGTTATGTTGATGAACGAAGAACACCAACAAGCGTACTTCATACGGTCATGAAACCGCCAGTTCGGGATCGTTGAGACACTCAGTGATTTACTCGATGATTTACACGGTGATTTACACGGTGATTTACACGGTGTTCATATTTTACATAATTTTTGTTTTGTTGCTTGTTGGAAGGTCTTCGTGGCATTCTGGTCTTCACGTGTTGACGGAGGCGCGAACACAGCTCCACTCATCACCAGCTCTGACCTGAAACACTTAACTATTATTAACAATGCTGTAGAGAGCATTTAGGCACTGTGGTTTGTTATGAATCACGGACAAGTGAAAGTGAAGGGGAGTGAAAGGCTAGCAAAATATATTCCAGTTTACTGGTGTCACGGAATCACCCATTCTCTAAAGCCTTCAAGGGGTAACTGCTGTATGTTAACTTGTGTGTCGGATTTCCGACAATTGGAAATCAGGATTATTTCTCATTTCACGCCCATGGGTGGCATGGGGCTCGAACCTGACCCAATGTGACCATTCCCGGACACAAACCAGTCACCCAGCAAAGTATCTTGATCGCTGGGCCTCCCATATCTCCTCTCCATAGTTATATTTTGATACAAAAAAAAAAATGAAACAAAACTTTGAAACTCGGTGATGGAACTCGCCTCGGGTACTTCCACGGTGATGGAGCTCACCTCACGTTCTTCCTAGGTGATGGAGCTCACCTGAGGTACTTCCACGGTGATGGAGCTCACCTAACGTTCTTCCTCAGTGATGGAGCTCACCTCACGTTCTTCCTCGGTGATAGAGCTCACCTGGGGTACTTCCACGGTGATGGAGCTCACCTCACGTTCTTCCTCAGTGATGGAGCTCACCTGGGGTACTTCCACGGTGATGGAGCTCACCTCACGTTCTTCCTCGGCGATGGAGCTCACCTCGGGTACTTCCTCGGTGATGAAGCTCACCTCAGGTACTTCCTCGGTGATGCAGGTCATCTCGGGTACTTCCTTGGTGATAAAGCTCACCTCAGGTACTTCCTCGGTGATGCAGGTCACCTCGGGTACTTCCTCGGTGATGAAGCTCACCTCAGGTACTTCCTCGGTGATGCAGGTCACCCCGGGTACTTCCTCGGTGATGAAGCTCACCTCAGGTACTTCCTCGGTGATGCAGGTCACCTCACGTTCTTCCTCGGTGATGGAGCTCACCTGGGGTACTTCCACGGTGATGGAGCTCACCTCACGTTCTTCCTCGGTGATGGAGCTCACCTGGGGTACTTCCACGGTGATGGAGCTCACCTCACGTTCTTCCTCGGTGATGGAGCTCACCTGGGGTACTTCCACGGTGATGGAGCTCACCTCACGTTCTTCCTCGGTGATGGAGCTCACCTGGGGTACTTCCACGGTGATGGAGCTCACCTCACGTTCTTCCTCGGTGATGGAGCTCACCTGGGGTACTTCCACGGTGATGGAGGTCACCTCACGTTCTTCCTCGGTGATGGAGCTCACCTGGCGTACTTCCACGGTGATGGAGCTCACCTGGGGTATTACCACGGTGATGGAGATCACCTCACGTTCTTCCTCGGTGATGGAGCTCACCTCACGTTCTTCCTCGGTGATGGAGCTCACCTGGGGTACTTCCTCGGTGATGGAGCCCACCTCGGGTTCTTCCTCGGTGATGGAGCTCACCTCACGTTCTTCCTCGGTGATGGAGCTCACCTGGGGTACTTCCACGGTGATGGAACTCACCTCACGTTCTTCCTCGGTGATGGAGCTCACCTGGGGTACTTCCTCGGTGATGGAGCCCACCTCGGGTTCTTCCTCGGTGATGGAGCTCACCTCGGGTTCTTCCTCGGTGATGGAGCCCACCTCGGGTACTTCCTCGGTGATGGAGCCCACCTCGGGTTCTTCCTCGGTGATGGAGCTCACCTCTGCTTCTTCCTCGGTGATGGAGCCCACCTCGGGTACTTCCTCGGTGATGGAGCCCACCTCGGGTTCTTCCTCGGTGATGGAGCCCACCTCGGGTTCTTCCTCGGTGATGGAGCCCACCTCGGGTACTTCCTCGGTGATGGAGCCCACCTCGGGTACTTCCTCGGTGATGGAGCTCACCTCGGGTACTTCTTCGGTGATGGAGCCCACCTCGGGTTCTTCCTCGGTGATGGAGCCCACCTCGGGTTCTTCCTCGGTGATGGAGCCCACCTCGGGTACTTCCTCGGTGATGGAGCCCACCTCGGGTTCTTCCTCGGTGATGGAGCTCACCTCGGGTTCTTCCTCGGTGATGGAGCCCACCTCGGGTACTTCCTCGGTGATGGAGCCCACCTCGGGTACTTCCTCGGTGATGGAGCTCATCTCGGGTACTTCCTCGGTGATGGAGCCCACCTCGGGTTCTTCCTCGGCGATGGAGCCCACCTCGGGTTCTTCCTCGGTGATGGAGCCCACCTCGGGTACTTCCTCGGTGATGGAGCTCATCTCGGGTACTTCCTCGGTGATGGAGCCCACCTCGGGTTCTTCCTCGGCGATGGAGCCCACCTCGGGTTCTTCCTCGATGATGGAGCCCACCTCGGGTACTTCCTCGGTGATGGAGCCCACCTCGGGTACTTCCTCGGTGATAGAGCCCACCTCGGGAACTTCCTCGGTGATGGAGCCCACCTCGGGTTCTTCCTCGGTGATGGAACCCACCTCGGGTCCTTCCTCGGTGATGGATCCCACCTCGGGTTCTTCCTCGGTGATGGAGCCCACCTCGGCTACTTCCTCGGTGATGGAGCCTACCTCGGGTTCTTCCTCGGTGATGGAGCTCACCTCGGGTTCTTCCTCGGTGATGGAGCCCACCTCGGGTTCTTCCTCGGTGATGGAGCCCACCTCGGGTACTTCCTCGGTGATGGAGCCCACCTCGGGTTCTTCCTCGGTGATGGAACCCACCTCGGGTACTTCTTCGGTGATGGAGCCCACCTCGGGTACTTCCTCGGTGATGGAGCCCTCCTCGGGTACTTCCTCGGTGATGGAGCCCACCTCGGGTACTTCCTCGGTGATGGAGCCCACCTCGGGTTCTTCCTCGGTGATGGAACCCACCTCGGGTTCTTCCTCGGTGATGGATCCCACCTCGGGTTCTTCCTCGGTGATGGAGCCCACCTCGGCTACTTCCTCGGTGATGGAGCCTACCTCGGGTTCTTCCTCGGTGATGGAGCCCACCTCGGGTTCTTCCTCGGTGATGGAGCCCACCTCGGGTTCTTCCTCGGTGATGGAGCCCACCTCGGGTACTTCCTCGGTGGTGGAGCTCACCTCGGGTACTTCCTCGGTGATGGAGCTCACCTCGGGTACTTCCTCGGTGATGGAGCCCACCTCGGGTTCTTCCTCGGTGATGTAGCCCACCTCGGGTTCTTCCTCGGTGATGGAGCCCACCTCGGCTACTTCCTCGGTGATGGAGCCCACCTCGGCTACTTCCTCGGTGATGGAGCCCACCTCGAGTACTTCCTCAGTGATGGAGCTCACCTCGGGTACTTCCTCCGTGATGGAGCCCACCTCGGGTACTTCCTCGGTGATGGAGCTCACCTCGGGTACTTCCTCGGTGATGGAACTCACCTCGGGTTCTTCCTCGGTGATGGAGCCCACCTCGGGTTCTTCCTGGGTGATGGAGCCTACCTCGGGTTCTTCCTCGGTGATGGAGCCCACCTCGGGTTCTTCCTCGGCGATGGAGCCCACCTCGGGTCCTTCCTCGGTGATGGAGCCCACCTCGGCTACTTCCTCGGTGATGGAGCCCACCTCGGGTACTTCCTCGGTGATAGAGCCCACCTCGGGTACTTCCTCGGTGATGGAGCCCACCTCGGGTACTTCCTCGGTGATGGAGCCCACCTCGGGTACTTCCTCGGTGATGGAGCCCACCTCGGGTACTTCCTCGGTGATGGAGCCCACCTCGGGTTCTTCCTCGGTGATGGAACCCACCTCGGCTACTTCCTCGGTGATAGAGTCCACCTCGGCTACTTCCTCGGTGATGGAGCCCACCTCGGGAACTTCCTCGGTGATGGAGCCCACCTCGGGTTCTTCCTCGGTGATGGAGCCCACCTTGGCTACTTCCTCGGTGATGGAGCCCACCTCGGCTACTTCCTCGGTGATGGAGCCCACCTCGGGAACTTCTTCGGTGATGGAGCTCACCTCGGGTACTTCCTCGGTGACGGAGCCCACCTCGGGTACTTCCTCGGTGACGGAGCCCACCTCGGGTACTTCCTCGGTGACGGAGACTACCTCGGGTACTTCCTCGGTGATGGAGCCCACCTCGGGTACTTCCTCGGTGATGGAGCTCACCTCGGGTACTTCCTCGGTGATGGAGCCCACCTCGGGTACTTCCTCGGTGATGGAGCCCACCTCGGGTACTTCCTCGGTGATGGAGCTCACCTCGGGTTCTTCCTCGGTGATGGAGCCCATCTCGGGTTCTTCCTGGGTGATGGAGCCCACCTCGGGTTCTTCCTCGGTGATGGAGCCCACCTCGGGTTCTTCCTCGGTGATGGAGCCCACCTCGGCTACTTCCTCGGTGATGGAGCCCACCTCGGGTACTTCCTCGGTGATGGAGCCCACCTCGGGTACTTCCTCGGTGATGGAGCCCACCTCGGGTACTTCCTCAGTGATGGAGCCCAACTCGGGTACTTCCTCGGCGATGGAGCCCACCTCGGGTTCTTCCTCGGTGATGGATCCCACCTCGGGTTCTTCCTCGGTGATGGAGCCCACCTCGGGTACTTCCTCGGTGATGGAGCCCACCTCGGGTACTTCCTCGGTGATGGAGCCCACCTCGGGTTCTTCCTCGGTGATGGAGCCCACCTCGGGTACGGAGCCCACCTCGGGTACTTCCTCGGTGATGGAGCCCACCTCGGGTTCTTCCTCGGTGATGGAGCCCACCTCGGGGTCTTCCTCGGTGATGGAGCCCACCTCGGGTTCTTCCTCGGCGATGGAGCTCACCTCTGGTTCTTCCTCGGTGATGGAGCCCACCTCGGGTTCTTCCTCGGTGATGGAGCCCACCTCGGCTACTTCCTCGGTAATGGAGCCCACCTCGGGTACTTCCTCGGTGATGGAGCCCACCTCGGGTTCTTCCTCGGTGATGGAGCCCACGTCCTCGGGTACTTCTTCGGTGATGGAGCCCACCTCGGCTACTTCCTCGGTAATGGAGCCCACCTCGGGTACTTCCTCGGGGATGGAGCCCACCTCGGGTACTTCCTCGGTGATGGAGCCCACCTCGGGTACTTCCTCGGTGAAGGAGCCCACCTCGGGTTCTTCCTCGGTGATGGACCTCACCTCGGGTACTTCCTCGGTGATAGAGCTCACCTCGGGTACTTCCTCGGTGATGGAGCTCACCTCGGGTACTTCCTCGGTGATGGAGCCCACCTCGGGTACTTCCTCGGTGATGGAGCCCACCTCGGGTTCTTCCTCGGTGATGGAGCTCACCTCGGGTACTTCCTCGGTGATGGAGCTCACCTCGGGTACTTCCTCGGTGATGGAGCTCACCCCGGATACTTCCTCGGTGAAGGAGCCCACCTCGGGTACTTCCTCGGTGATGGAGCCCACCTCGGGTTCTTCCTCGGTGATGGACCTCATCTCGGGTACTTCCTCGGTGATGGACCTCACCTCGGGTACTTCCTCGGTGATGGAGTCGACCTCGGGTACTTCCTCGGTGATGGAGCCCACCTCGGGTACTTCCTCGGTGATGGAGCCCACCTCGGGTACTTCCTCTGTGATGGAGCCCACCTCGGGTACTTCCTCGGTGATGGAGCTCACCTCGGGTACTTCCTCGGTGATGGAGCTCACCTCGGGTACTTCCTCGGTGATGGAGCCCACCTCGGGTACTTCCTCGGTGATGGAGCCCACCTCGGGTACTTCCTCGGTGATGGAGCCCACCTCGGGTTCTTCCTCGGTGATGGAGCCCACTTCGGGTTCTTCCTCGGCGATGGAGCTCACCTCGGGTACTTCCTCGGTGATGGAGCCCACCTCGGGTTCTTCCTCGGTGATGGAGCCCACCTCGGCTACTTCCTCGGTAATGGAGCCCACCTCGGGTACTTCCTCGGTGATGGAGCCCACCTCGGGTTCTTCCTCGGTGTTGGAGCCCACCTCGGGTACTTCTTCGGTGATGGAGCCCACCTCGGCTACTTCCTCGGTAATGGAGCCCACCTCGGGTTCTTCCTCGGTGATGGAGCCCACCTCGGCAACTTCCTCGGTAATGGAGCCCACCTCGGGTACTTCCTCGGTGATGGAGCCCACCTCGGGTTCTTCCTCGGTGATGGAGCCCACCTCGGGTACTTCTTCGGTGATGGAGCCCACCTCGGGTACTTCCTCGGTGATGGAGCCCACCTCGGGTACTTCCTCGGTGATGAACCGAGGAAATTCACAAATTACATGTAATTAAATTATTTATCAATTCAATCCTGCTGGTTAGAGTGTCTTCCATGAATCTATATCATGATCATATGATACAATCATGACGTCTACATGATAGAATACAATGTATCATGTCTGTATCATGCATCATGACGTCTGATCATGATACAATACAATGATTGTATCATGATGACATGATACAATCTCACTGAACACGGCGGCTACTGCTACACGTGATGACAAGATCGGCTTTAGTTTAATCCAACTCTTTGAGTTTCTATTCATCTGTAAAGCTGTTATGTTGATGAACGAAGAACACCAACAAGCGTACTTCATACGGTCATGAAACCGCCAGTTCGGGATCGTTGAGACACTCAGTGATTTACTCGATGATTTACACGGTGATTTACACGGTGATTTACACGGTGTTCATATTTTACATAATTTTTGTTTTGTTGCTTGTTGGAAGGTCTTCGTGGCATTCTGGTCTTCACGTGTTGACGGAGGCGCGAACACAGCTCCACTCATCACCAGCTCTGACCTGAAACACTTAACTATTATTAACAATGCTGTAGAGAGCATTTAGGCACTGTGGTTGTTATGAATCACGGACAAGTGAAAGTGAAGGGGAGTGAAAGGCTAGCAAAATATATTCCAGTTTACTGGTGTCACGGAATCACCCATTCTCTAAAGCCTTCAAGGGGTAACTGCTGTATGTTAACTTGTGTGTCGGATTTCCGACAATTGGAAATCAGGATTATTTCTCATTTCACGCCCATGGGTGGCATGGGGCTCGAACCTGACCCAATGTGACCATTCCCGGACACAAACCAGTCACCCAGCAAAGTATCTTGATCGCTGGGCCTCCCATATCTCCTCTCCATAGTTATATTTTGATACAAAAAAAAAAAATGAAACAAAACTTTGAAACTCGGTGATGGAACTCGCCTCGGGTACTTCCACGGTGATGGAGCTCACCTCACGTTCTTCCTAGGTGATGGAGCTCACCTGAGGTACTTCCACGGTGATGGAGCTCACCTAACGTTCTTCCTCAGTGATGGAGCTCACCTCACGTTCTTCCTCGGTGATAGAGCTCACCTGGGGTACTTCCACGGTGATGGAGCTCACCTCACGTTCTTCCTCAGTGATGGAGCTCACCTGGGGTACTTCCACGGTGATGGAGCTCACCTCACGTTCTTCCTCGGCGATGGAGCTCACCTCGGGTACTTCCTCGGTGATGAAGCTCACCTCAGGTACTTCCTCGGTGATGCAGGTCATCTCGGGTACTTCCTTGGTGATAAAGCTCACCTCAGGTACTTCCTCGGTGATGCAGGTCACCTCGGGTACTTCCTCGGTGATGAAGCTCACCTCAGGTACTTCCTCGGTGATGCAGGTCACCCCGGGTACTTCCTCGGTGATGAAGCTCACCTCAGGTACTTCCTCGGTGATGCAGGTCACCTCACGTTCTTCCTCGGTGATGGAGCTCACCTGGGGTACTTCCACGGTGATGGAGCTCACCTCACGTTCTTCCTCGGTGATGGAGCTCACCTGGGGTACTTCCACGGTGATGGAGCTCACCTCACGTTCTTCCTCGGTGATGGAGCTCACCTGGGGTACTTCCACGGTGATGGAGCTCACCTCACGTTCTTCCTCGGTGATGGAGCTCACCTGGGGTACTTCCACGGTGATGGAGGTCACCTCACGTTCTTCCTCGGTGATGGAGCTCACCTGGCGTACTTCCACGGTGATGGAGCTCACCTGGGGTATTACCACGGTGATGGAGATCACCTCACGTTCTTCCTCGGTGATGGAGCTCACCTCACGTTCTTCCTCGGTGATGGAGCTCACCTGGGGTACTTCCTCGGTGATGGAGCCCACCTCGGGTTCTTCCTCGGTGATGGAGCTCACCTCACGTTCTTCCTCGGTGATGGAGCTCACCTGGGGTACTTCCACGGTGATGGAACTCACCTCACGTTCTTCCTCGGTGATGGAGCTCACCTGGGGTACTTCCTCGGTGATGGAGCCCACCTCGGGTTCTTCCTCGGTGATGGAGCTCACCTCGGGTTCTTCCTCGGTGATGGAGCCCACCTCGGGTACTTCCTCGGTGATGGAGCCCACCTCGGGTTCTTCCTCGGTGATGGAGCTCACCTCTGCTTCTTCCTCGGTGATGGAGCCCACCTCGGGTACTTCCTCGGTGATGGAGCCCACCTCGGGTTCTTCCTCGGTGATGGAGCCCACCTCGGGTTCTTCCTCGGTGATGGAGCCCACCTCGGGTACTTCCTCGGTGATGGAGCCCACCTCGGGTACTTCCTCGGTGATGGAGCTCACCTCGGGTACTTCTTCGGTGATGGAGCCCACCTCGGGTTCTTCCTCGGTGATGGAGCCCACCTCGGGTTCTTCCTCGGTGATGGAGCCCACCTCGGGTACTTCCTCGGTGATGGAGCCCACCTCGGGTTCTTCCTCGGTGATGGAGCTCACCTCGGGTTCTTCCTCGGTGATGGAGCCCACCTCGGGTACTTCCTCGGTGATGGAGCCCACCTCGGGTACTTCCTCGGTGATGGAGCTCATCTCGGGTACTTCCTCGGTGATGGAGCCCACCTCGGGTTCTTCCTCGGCGATGGAGCCCACCTCGGGTTCTTCCTCGGTGATGGAGCCCACCTCGGGTACTTCCTCGGTGATGGAGCTCATCTCGGGTACTTCCTCGGTGATGGAGCCCACCTCGGGTTCTTCCTCGGCGATGGAGCCCACCTCGGGTTCTTCCTCGATGATGGAGCCCACCTCGGGTACTTCCTCGGTGATGGAGCCCACCTCGGGTACTTCCTCGGTGATAGAGCCCACCTCGGGAACTTCCTCGGTGATGGAGCCCACCTCGGGTTCTTCCTCGGTGATGGAACCCACCTCGGGTCCTTCCTCGGTGATGGATCCCACCTCGGGTTCTTCCTCGGTGATGGAGCCCACCTCGGCTACTTCCTCGGTGATGGAGCCTACCTCGGGTTCTTCCTCGGTGATGGAGCTCACCTCGGGTTCTTCCTCGGTGATGGAGCCCACCTCGGGTTCTTCCTCGGTGATGGAGCCCACCTCGGGTACTTCCTCGGTGATGGAGCCCACCTCGGGTTCTTCCTCGGTGATGGAACCCACCTCGGGTACTTCTTCGGTGATGGAGCCCACCTCGGGTACTTCCTCGGTGATGGAGCCCTCCTCGGGTACTTCCTCGGTGATGGAGCCCACCTCGGGTACTTCCTCGGTGATGGAGCCCACCTCGGGTTCTTCCTCGGTGATGGAACCCACCTCGGGTTCTTCCTCGGTGATGGATCCCACCTCGGGTTCTTCCTCGGTGATGGAGCCCACCTCGGCTACTTCCTCGGTGATGGAGCCTACCTCGGGTTCTTCCTCGGTGATGGAGCCCACCTCGGGTTCTTCCTCGGTGATGGAGCCCACCTCGGGTTCTTCCTCGGTGATGGAGCCCACCTCGGGTACTTCCTCGGTGGTGGAGCTCACCTCGGGTACTTCCTCGGTGATGGAGCTCACCTCGGGTACTTCCTCGGTGATGGAGCCCACCTCGGGTTCTTCCTCGGTGATGTAGCCCACCTCGGGTTCTTCCTCGGTGATGGAGCCCACCTCGGCTACTTCCTCGGTGATGGAGCCCACCTCGGCTACTTCCTCGGTGATGGAGCCCACCTCGAGTACTTCCTCAGTGATGGAGCTCACCTCGGGTACTTCCTCCGTGATGGAGCCCACCTCGGGTACTTCCTCGGTGATGGAGCTCACCTCGGGTACTTCCTCGGTGATGGAACTCACCTCGGGTTCTTCCTCGGTGATGGAGCCCACCTCGGGGTTCTTCTTCCTGGGTGATGGAGCCTACCTCGGGTTCTTCCTCGGTGATGGAGCCCACCTCGGTTCTTCCTCGGCGATGGAGCCCACCTCGGGTCCTTCCTCGGTGATGGAGCCCACCTCGGCTACTTCCTCGGTGATGGAGCCCACCTCGGGTACTTCCTCGGTGATAGAGCCCACCTCGGGTACTTCCTCGGTGATGGAGCCCACCTCGGGTACTTCCTCGGTGATGGAGCCCACCTCGGGTACTTCCTCGGTGATGGAGCCCACCTCGGTACTTCCTCGGTGATGGAGCCCACCTCGGGTTCTTCCTCGGTGATGGAACCCACCTCGGCTACTTCCTCGGTGATAGAGTCCACCTCGGCTACTTCCTCGGTGATGGAGCCCACCTCGGGAACTTCCTCGGTGATGGAGCCCACCTCGGGTTCTTCCTCGGTGATGGAGCCCACCTTGGCTACTTCCTCGGTGATGGAGCCCACCTCGGCTACTTCCTCGGTGATGGAGCCCACCTCGGGTACTTCTTCGGTGATGGAGCTCACCTCGGGTACTTCCTCGGTGACGGAGCCCACCTCGGGTACTTCCTCGGTGACGGAGCCCACCTCGGGTACTTCCTCGGTGACGGAGACTACCTCGGGTACTTCCTCGGTGATGGAGCCCACCTCGGGTACTTCCTCGGTGATGGAGCTCACCTCGGGTACTTCCTCGGTGATGGAGCCCACCTCGGGTACTTCCTCGGTGATGGAGCCCACCTCGGGTACTTCCTCGGTGATGGAGCTCACCTCGGGTTCTTCCTCGGTGATGGAGCCCATCTCGGGTTCTTCCTGGGTGATGGAGCCCACCTCGGGTTCTTCCTCGGTGATGGAGCCCACCTCGGGTTCTTCCTCGGTGATGGAGCCCACCTCGGCTACTTCCTCGGTGATGGAGCCCACCTCGGGTACTTCCTCGGTGATGGAGCCCACCTCGGGTACTTCCTCGGTGATGGAGCCCACCTCGGGTACTTCCTCGGTGATGGAGCCCACCTCGGGTACTTCCTCGGTGATGGAGCCCACCTCGGGTACTTCCTCGGTGATGGAGCCCACCTCGGGTACTTCCTCGGTGATGGAGCCCACCTCGGGTTCTTCCTCGGTGATGGAGCCCACCTCGGCTACTTCCTCGGTGATGGAGCCCACCTCGGCTACTTCCTCGGTGATGGAGCCCACCTCGGGTACTTCCTCGGTGATGGAGCTCACCTCGGGTACTTCCTCGGTGACGGAGCCCACCTCGGGTACTTCCTCGGTGACGGAGCCCACCTCGGGTACTTCCTCGGTGATGGAGCCCACCTCGGGTTCTTCCTCGGTGATGGAGCCCACCTCGGGTTCTTCCTCGGTGATGGAGCTCACCTCGGGTTCTTCCTCGGTGATGGAGCCCACCTCGGGTACTTCCTCGGTGATGGAGCACACCTCGGGTACTTCCTCGGTGATGGAGCCCACCTCGGGTACTTCCTCGGTGATGGAGCCCACCTCGGGTTCTTCCTCGGTGATGGAGCCCACCTCGGGTTCTTCCTCGGTGATGGAGCCCACCTCGGGTTCTTCCTCGGTGATGGAGCCCACCTCGGGTTCTTCCTCGGCGATGGAGCCCACCTCGGGTACTTCCTCGGTGATGGAGCCCACCTCGGGTACTTCCTCGGTGATGGAGCACACCTCGGGTACTTCCTCGGTGATGGAGCCCACCTCGGGTACTTCCTCGTTGATGGAGCCCACCTCGGGTTCTTCCTCGGTGATGGAGCCCACCTCGGGTTCTTCCTCGGTGATGGAGCCCACCTCGGGTTCTTCCTCGGCGATGGAGCCCACCTCGGGTTCTTCCTCGGTGATGGAGCCCACCTTGGCTACTTCCTCGGTGATGGAGCCCACCTCGGCTACTTCCTCGGTGATGGAGCCCACCTCGGGTACTTCCTCGGTGATGGAGCTCACCTCGGGTACTTCCTCGGTGACGGAGCCCACCTCGGGTACTTCCTCGGTGACGGAGACTACCTCGGATACTTCCTCGGTGATGGAGCCCACCTCGGGTACTTCCTCGGTGATGGAGCCCACCTCGGGTACTTCCTCGGTGATGGAGCCCACCTCGGGTACTTCCTCGGTGATGGAGCCCACCTCGGGTTTTTCCTCGGTGATGGAGCCCACCTTGGGTTCTTACTCGGCGATGGAGCCCACCTCGGGTTCTTCCTCGGTGATGGAGCCCACCTCGGGTACTTCCTCGGTGATGGAGCCCACCTCGGGTACTTCCTCTGTGATGGAGCCCACCTCGGGTTCTTCCTCGGTGATGGAGCCCACCTCGGGTTCTTCCTCGGCGATGGAGCCCACCTCGGGTACTTCCTCGGTGATGGAGCCCACCTCGGGTACTTCCTCGGTGATGGAGCACACCTCGGGTACTTCCTCGGTGATGGAGCCCACCTCGGGTACTTCCTCGGTGATGGAGCCCACCTCGGGTTCTTCCTCGGTGATGGAGCCCACCTCGGGTTCTTCCTCGGTGATGGAGCCCACCTCGGGTTCTTCCTCGGCGATGGAGCCCACCTCGGGTTCTTCCTCGGTGATGGAGCCCACCAAGGCTACTTCCTCGGTGATGGAGCCCACCTCGGCTACTTCCTCGGTAATGGAGCCCACCTCGGGTTCTTCCTCGGTGATGGAGCTCACCTCGGGTTCTTCCTCGGTGATGGAGCCCACCTCGGCTACTTCCTCGGCGATGGAGCCCACCTCGGCTACTTCTTCGGTGATGGAGCCCACCTCGGGTACTTCCTCGGTGATGGAGCTCACCTCGGGTACTTCCCCGGTGATGGAGCCCACCTCGGGTACTTCCTCAGTGATGGAGCTCACCTCGGGTACTTCCTCGGTGATGGAGCTCACCTCGGGTTCTTCCTCGGTGATGGAGCCCACCTCGGGTTCTTCCTCAGTGATGGAGCCCACCTCGGGTTCTTCCTCGGTGATGGAGCCCACCTCGGGTTCTTCCTCGGTGATGGAGCCCACCTCGAGTTCTTCCTCGGCGATGGAGCCCACCTCGGGTTCTTCCTCGGTGATGGAGCCCACCTCGGCTACTTCCTCGGTGATGGAGCCCACCTCGGGTACTTCCTCGGTGATGGAGCCCACCTCGGGTACTTCCTCGGTGATGGAGCCCACCTCGGGTACTTCCTCGGTGATGGAGCCCACCTCGGGTACTTCCTCGGTGATGGAGCCCACCTCGGGTACTTCCTCGGTGATGGAGCCCACCTCGGGTATTTCCTCGGTGATGGAGCCCACCTTGGGTTCTTCCTCGGCGATGGAGCCCACCTCGGGTTCTTCCTCGGTGATGGAGCCCACCTCGGGTACTTCCTCGGTGATGGAGCCCACCTCGGGTACTTCCTCGGTGATGGAGCCCACCTCGGGTTCTTCCTCGGTGATGGAGCCCACCTCGGGTTCTTCCTCGGCGATGGAGCCCACCTCGGGTACTTCCTCGGTGATGGAGCACACCTCGGGTACTTCCTCGGTGATGGAGCTCACCTCGGGTACTTCCTCGGTGATGGAGCCCACCTCGGGTACTTCCTCGGTGATGGAGCCCACCTCGGGTTCTTCCTCGGTGATGGAGCCCACCTCGGGTTCTTCCTCGGTGATGGAGACCACCTCGGGTTCTTCCTCGGCGATGGAGCCCACCTCGGGTTCTTCCTCGGTGATGGAGCCCACCTCGGCTACTTCCTCGGTGATGGAGCCCACCAAGGCTACTTCCTCGGTGATGGAGCCCACCTCGGCTACTTCCTCGGTAATGGAGCCCACCGCGGGTTCTTCCTCGGTGATGGAGCTCACCTCGGGTTCTTCCTCGGTGATGGAGCCCACCTCGGCTACTTCCTCGGCGATGGAGCCCACCTCGGCTACTTCTTCGGTGATGGAGCCCACCTCGGGTACTTCCTCGGTGATGGAGCTCACCTCGGGTACTTCCTCGGTGATGGAGCCCACCTCGGGTACTTCCTCAGGTGATGGAGCTCACCTCGGGTACTTCCTCGGTGATGGAGCTCACCTCGGGTTCTTCCTCGGTGATGGAGCCCACCTCGGGTTCTTCCTCAGTGATGGAGCCCACCTCGGGTTCTTCCTCGGTGATGGAGCCCACCTCGAGTTCTTCCTCGGCTGATGGAGCCCACCTCGGGTTCTTCCTCGGTGATGGAGCCCACCTCGGCTACTTCCTCGGTGATGGAGCCCACCTCGGGTACTTCCTCGGTGATGGAGCCCACCTCGGGTACTTCCTCAGTGATGGAGCCCACCTCGGGTACTTCCTCGGTGATGGAGCCCACCTCGGGTACTTCCTCGGTGATGGAGCCCACCTCGGGTACTTCCTCAGTGATGGAGCCCACCTCGGGTTACTTCCTCGGTGATGGAGCCCACCTCGGCTATTTCCTCGGTGATGGAGCCCACCTCGGCTACTTCCTCGGTGATGGAGCCCACCTCGGGTACTTCCTCGGTGATGGAGCCCACCTCGGGTTCTTCCTCGGTGATGGAGCCCACCTCGGCTACTTCCTCGGTGATGGAGCCCACCTCGGCTACTTCCTCGGTGATGGAGCCCACCTCGGGTACTTCCTCGGTGATGGAGCCCACCTCGGGTACTTCCTCGGTGATGGAGCCCACCTCGGGTTCTTCCTCGGTGATGGAGCCCACCTCGGGTTCTTCCTCGGCGATGGAGCCCACCTCGGGTACTTCCTCGGTGATGGAGCCCACCTCGGGTACTTCCTCGGTGATGGAGCACACCTCGGGTACTTCCTCGGTGATGGAGCCCACCTCGGGTACTTCCTCGGTGATGGAGCCCACCTCGGGTTCTTCCTCGGTGATGGAGCCCACCTCGGGTTCTTCCTCGGTGATGGAGCCCACCTCGGGTTCTTCCTCGGCGATGGAGCCCACCTCGGGTTCTTCCTCGGTGATGGAGCCCACCAAGGCTACTTCCTCGGTGATGGAGCCCACCTCGGCTACTTCCTCGGTAATGGAGCCCACCTCGGGTTCTTCCTCGGTGATGGAGCCTCACCTCGGGTTCTTACTCGGTGATGGAGCCCACCTCGGCTACTTCCTCGGCGATGGAGCCCACCTCGGCTACTTCTTCGGTGATGGAGCCCACCTCGGGTACTTCCTCGGTGATGGAGCTCACCTCGGGTACTTCCTCGGTGATGGAGCCCACCTCGGGTACTTCCTCAGTGATGGAGCTCACCTCGGGTACTTCCTCGGTGATGGAGCTCACCTCGGGTTCTTCCTCGGTGATGGAGCCCACCTCGGGTTCTTCCTCAGTGATGGAGCCCACCTCGGGTTCTTCCTCGGTGATGGAGCCCACCTCGGGTTCTTCCTCGGTGATGGAGCCCACCTCGAGTTCTTCCTCGGCGATGGAGCCCACCTCGGGTTCTTCCTCGGTGATGGAGCCCACCTCGGCTACTTCCTCGGTGATGGAGCCCACCTCGGGTACTTCCTCGGTGATGGAGCCCACCTCGGGTACTTCCTCGGTGATGGAGCCCACCTCGGGTACTTCCTCGGTGATGGAGCCCACCTCGGGTACTTCCTCGGTGATGGAGCCCACCTCGGGTACTTCCTCGGTGATGGAGCCCACCTCGGGTTTTTCCTCGGTGATGGAGCCCACCTTGGGTTCTTCCTCGGCGATGGAGCCCACCTCGGGTTCTTCCTCGGTGATGGAGCCCACCTCGGGTACTTCCTCGGTGATGGAGCCCACCTCGGGTACTTCCTCGGTGATGGAGCCCACCTCGGGTTCTTCCTCGGTGATGGAGCCCACCTCGGGTTCTTCCTCGGCGATGGAGCCCACCTCGGGTACTTCCTCGGTGATGGAGCACACCTCGGGTACTTCCTCGGTGATGGAGCTCACCTCGGGTACTTCCTCGGTGATGGAGCCCACCTCGGGTACTTCCTCGGTGATGGAGCCCACCTCGGGTTCTTCCTCGGTGATGGAGCCCACCTCGGGTTCTTCCTCGGTGATGGAGACCACCTCGGGTTCTTCCTCGGCGATGGAGCCCACCTCGGGTTCTTCCTCGGTGATGGAGCCCACCTCGGCTACTTCCTCGTTGATGGAGCCCACCAAGGCTACTTCCTCGGTGATGGAGCCCACCTCGGCTACTTCCTCGGTAATGGAGCCCACCGCGGGTTCTTCCTCGGTGATGGAGCTCACCTCGGGTTCTTCCTCGGTGATGGAGCCCACCTCGGCTACTTCCTCGGCGATGGAGCCCACCTCGGCTACTTCTTCGGTGATGGAGCCCACCTCGGGTACTTCCTCGGTGATGGAGCTCACCTCGGGTACTTCCTCGGTGATGGAGCCCACCTCGGGTACTTCCTCAGTGATGGAGCTCACCTCGGGTACTTCCTCGGTGATGGAGCTCACCTCGGGTTCTTCCTCGGTGATGGAGCCCACCTCGGGTTCTTCCTCAGTGATGGAGCCCACCTCGGGTTCTTCCTCGGTGATGGAGCCCACCTCGAGTTCTTCCTCGGCGATGGAGCCCACCTCGGGTTCTTCCTCGGTGATGGAGCCCACCTCGGCTACTTCCTCGGTGATGGAGCCCACCTCGGGTACTTCCTCGGTGATGGAGCCCACCTCGGGTACTTCCTCAGTGATGGAGCCCACCTCGGGTACTTCCTCGGTGATGGAGCCCACCTCGGGTACTTCCTCGGTGATGGAGCCCACCTCGGGTACTTCCTCGGTGATGGAGCCCACCTCGGGTTCTTCCTCGGTGATGGAGCCCACCTCGGCTACTTCCTCGGTGATGGAGCCCACCTCGGCTACTTCCTCGGTGATGGAGCCCACCTCGGGTACTTCCTCGGTGATGGAGCCCACCTCGGGTTCTTCCTCGGTGATGGAGCCCACCTCGGCTACTTCCTCGGTGATGGAGCCCACCTCGGCTACTTCCTCGGTGATGGAGCCCACCTCGGGTACTTCCTCGGTGATGGAGCTCACCTCGGGTACTTCCTCGGTGACGGAGCCCACCTCGGGTACTTCCTCGGTGACGGAGCCCACCTCGGGTACTTCCTCGGTGATGGAGCCCACCTCGGCTACTTCCTCGGTGATGGAGCCCACCTCGGGTACTTCCTCGGTGATGGAGCTCACCTCGGTTACTTCCTCGGTGATGGAGCCCACCTCGGGTACTTCCTCGGTGATGGAGCTCACCTCGGGTACTTCCTCGGTGATGGAGCTCACCTCGGGTTCTTCCTCGGTGATGGAGCCCACCTCGGGTTCTTCCTGGGTGATGGAGCCCACCTCGGGTTCTTCCTCGGTGATGGAGCCCACCTCGGGTTCTTCCTCGGCGATGGAGCCCACCTCGGGTTCTTCCTCGGTGATGGAGCCCACCTCGGCTACTTCCTCGGTGATGGAGCCCACCTCGGGTACTTCCTCGGTGATGGAGCCCACCTCGGGTACTTCCTCGGTGATAGAGCCCACCTCGGGTACGGAGCCCACCTCGGGTACTTCCTCGGTGATGGAGCCCACCTCGGGTACTTCCTCAGTGATGGAGCCCACCTCGGGTTCTTCCTCGGTGATGGAGCCCACCTCGGGTTCTTCCTCGGTGACGGAGCCCACCTCGGCTACTTCCTCAGTGATGGAGCCCACCTCGGCTACTTCCTCGGTGATGGAGCCCACCTCGGGTACTTCCTCGGTGATGGAGCTCACCTCGGGTACTTCCTCGGTGACGGAGCCCACCTCGGGTACTTCCTCGGTAACGGAGCCCACCTCGGGTACTTCCTCGATGATGGAGCCCACCTCGGGTTCTTCCTCGGTGATGGAGCCCACCTCGGGTTCGTCCTCGGTGGTGGAGCTCTCCTCGGGTTCTTCCTCGGTGATGGAGCCCACCTCGGGTACTTCCTCGGTGATGGAGCCCACCTCGGGTACTTCCTCGGTGATGGAGCCCACCTCGGGTTTTTCCTCGGTGATGGAGCCCACCTTGGGTTCTTCCTCGGCGATGGAGCCCACCTCGGGTTCTTCCTCGGTGATGGAGCCCACCTCGGGTACTTCCTCGGTGATGGAGCCCACCTCGGGTACTTCCTCGGTGGAGCCCACCTCGGGTTCTTCCTCGGTGATGGAGCCCACCTCGGGTTCTTCCTCGGCGATGGAGCCCACCTCGGGTACTTCCTCGGTGATGGAGCACACCTCGGGTACTTCCTCGGTGATGGAGCTCACCTCGGGTACTTCCTCGGTGATGGAGCCCACCTCGGGTACTTCCTCGGTGATGGAGCCCACCTCGGGTTCTTCCTCGGTGATGGAGCCCACCTCGGGTTCTTCCTCGGTGATGGCGACCACCTCGGCTACTTCCTCGGTGATGGAGCCCACCTCGGGTACTTCCTCGGTGATGGAGACCACCTCGGGTTCTTTGTCGGCGATGGAGCCTACCTCGGGTTCTTCCTCGGTGATGGAGCCCACCTCGGCTACTTCCTCGGTGATGGAGACCACCTCGGGTTCTTCCTCGGCGATGGAGCCCACCTCGGGTTCTTCCTCGGTGATGGAGCCCACCTCGGGTTCTTCCTCGGTGATGGAGACCACCTCGGGTTCTTCCTCGGCGATGGAGCCCACCTCGGGTTCTTCCTCGGTGATGGAGACCACCTCGGCTACTTCCTCGGTGATGGAGCCCACCTCGGGTACTTCCTCGGTGATGGAGACCACCTCGGGTTCTTTGTCGGCGATGGAGCCCACCTCGGGTTCTTCCTCGGTGATGGAGCCCACCTCGGCTACTTCCTCTGTGATGGAGCCCACCTCGGGTTCTTCCTCGGTGATGGAGCCCACCTCGGGTTCTTCCTCGGCGATGGAGCCCACCTCGGGTACTTCCTCGGTGATGGAGCCCACCTCGGGTACTTCCTCGGTGATGGAGCACACCTCGGGTACTTCCTCGGTGATGGAGCCCACCTCGGGTACTTCCTCGGTGATGGAGCCCACCTCGGGTTCTTCCTCGGTGATGGAGCCCACCTCGGGTTCTTCCTCGGTGATGGAGCCCACCTCGGGTTCTTCCTCGGCGATGGAGCCCACCTCGGGTTCTTCCTCGGTGATGGAGCCCACCAAGGCTACTTCCTCGGTGATGGAGCCCACCTCGGCTACTTCCTCGGTAATGGAGCCCACCTCGGGTTCTTCCTCGGTGATGGAGCTCACCTCGGGTTCTTACTCGGTGATGGAGCCCACCTCGGCTACTTCCTCGGCGATGGAGCCCACCTCGGCTACTTCTTCGGTGATGGAGCCCACCTCGGGTACTTCCTCGGTGATGGAGCTCACCTCGGGTACTTCCTCGGTGATGGAGCCCACCTCGGGTACTTCCTCAGTGATGGAGCTCACCTCGGGTACTTCCTCGGTGATGGAGCTCACCTCGGGTTCTTCCTCGGTGATGGAGCCCACCTCGGGTTCTTCCTCAGTGATGGAGCCCACCTCGGGTTCTTCCTCGGTGATGGAGCCCACCTCGGGTTCTTCCTCGGTGATGGAGCCCACCTCGAGTTCTTCCTCGGCGATGGAGCCCACCTCGGGTTCTTCCTCGGTGATGGAGCCCACCTCGGCTACTTCCTCGGTGATGGAGCCCACCTCGGGTACTTCCTCGGTGATGGAGCCCACCTCGGGTACTTCCTCGGTGATGGAGCCCACCTCGGGTACTTCCTCGGTGATGGAGCCCACCTCGGGTACTTCCTCGGTGATGGAGCCCACCTCGGGTACTTCCTCGGTGATGGAGCCCACCTCGGGTTTTTCCTCGGTGATGGAGCCCACCTTGGGTTCTTCCTCGGCGATGGAGCCCACCTCGGGTTCTTCCTCGGTGATGGAGCCCACCTCGGGTACTTCCTCGGTGATGGAGCCCACCTCGGGTACTTCCTCGGTGATGGAGCCCACCTCGGGTTCTTCCTCGGTGATGGAGCCCACCTCGGGTTCTTCCTCGGCGATGGAGCCCACCTCGGGTACTTCCTCGGTGATGGAGCACACCTCGGGTACTTCCTCGGTGATGGAGCTCACCTCGGGTACTTCCTCGGTGATGGAGCCCACCTCGGGTACTTCCTCGGTGATGGAGCCCACCTCGGGTTCTTCCTCGGTGATGGAGCCCACCTCGGGTTCTTCCTCGGTGATGGAGACCACCTCGGGTTCTTCCTCGGCGATGGAGCCCACCTCGGGTTCTTCCTCGGTGATGGAGCCCACCTCGGCTACTTCCTCGTTGATGGAGCCCACCAAGGCTACTTCCTCGGTGATGGAGCCCACCTCGGCTACTTCCTCGGTAATGGAGCCCACCGCGGGTTCTTCCTCGGTGATGGAGCTCACCTCGGGTTCTTCCTCGGTGATGGAGCCCACCTCGGCTACTTCCTCGGCGATGGAGCCCACCTCGGCTACTTCTTCGGTGATGGAGCCCACCTCGGGTACTTCCTCGGTGATGGAGCTCACCTCGGGTACTTCCTCGGTGATGGAGCCCACCTCGGGTACTTCCTCAGTGATGGAGCTCACCTCGGGTACTTCCTCGGTGATGGAGCTCACCTCGGGTTCTTCCTCGGTGATGGAGCCCACCTCGGGTTCTTCCTCAGTGATGGAGCCCACCTCGGGTTCTTCCTCGGTGATGGAGCCCACCTCGAGTTCTTCCTCGGCGATGGAGCCCACCTCGGGTTCTTCCTCGGTGATGGAGCCCACCTCGGCTACTTCCTCGGTGATGGAGCCCACCTCGGGTACTTCCTCGGTGATGGAGCCCACCTCGGGTACTTCCTCAGTGATGGAGCCCACCTCGGGTACTTCCTCGGTGATGGAGCCCACCTCGGGTACTTCCTCGGTGATGGAGCCCACCTCGGGTACTTCCTCGGTGATGGAGCCCACCTCGGGTTCTTCCTCGGTGATGGAGCCCACCTCGGCTACTTCCTCGGTGATGGAGCCCACCTCGGCTACTTCCTCGGTGATGGAGCCCACCTCGGGTACTTCCTCGGTGATGGAGCCCACCTCGGGTTCTTCCTCGGTGATGGAGCCCACCTCGGCTACTTCCTCGGTGATGGAGCCCACCTCGGCTACTTCCTCGGTGATGGAGCCCACCTCGGGTACTTCCTCGGTGATGGAGCTCACCTCGGGTACTTCCTCGGTGACGGAGCCCACCTCGGGTACTTCCTCGGTGACGGAGCCCACCTCGGGTACTTCCTCGGTGATGGAGCCCACCTCGGCTACTTCCTCGGTGATGGAGCCCACCTCGGGTACTTCCTCGGTGATGGAGCTCACCTCGGTTACTTCCTCGGTGATGGAGCCCACCTCGGGTACTTCCTCGGTGATGGAGCTCACCTCGGGTACTTCCTCGGTGATGGAGCTCACCTCGGGTTCTTCCTCGGTGATGGAGCCCACCTCGGGTTCTTCCTGGGTGATGGAGCCCACCTCGGGTTCTTCCTCGGTGATGGAGCCCACCTCGGGTTCTTCCTCGGCGATGGAGCCCACCTCGGGTTCTTCCTCGGTGATGGAGCCCACCTCGGCTACTTCCTCGGTGATGGAGCCCACCTCGGGTACTTCCTCGGTGATGGAGCCCACCTCGGGTACTTCCTCGGTGATAGAGCCCACCTCGGGTACGGAGCCCACCTCGGGTACTTCCTCGGTGATGGAGCCCACCTCGGGTACTTCCTCAGTGATGGAGCCCACCTCGGGTTCTTCCTCGGTGATGGAGCCCACCTCGGGTTCTTCCTCGGTGACGGAGCCCACCTCGGCTACTTCCTCAGTGATGGAGCCCACCTCGGCTACTTCCTCGGTGATGGAGCCCACCTCGGGTACTTCCTCGGTGATGGAGCTCACCTCGGGTACTTCCTCGGTGACGGAGCCCACCTCGGGTACTTCCTCGGTAACGGAGCCCACCTCGGGTACTTCCTCGATGATGGAGCCCACCTCGGGTTCTTCCTCGGTGATGGAGCCCACCTCGGGTTCGTCCTCGGTGGTGGAGCTCTCCTCGGGTTCTTCCTCGGTGATGGAGCCCACCTCGGGTACTTCCTCGGTGATGGAGCCCACCTCGGGTACTTCCTCGGTGATGGAGCCCACCTCGGGTTTTTCCTCGGTGATGGAGCCCACCTTGGGTTCTTCCTCGGCGATGGAGCCCACCTCGGGTTCTTCCTCGGTGATGGAGCCCACCTCGGGTACTTCCTCGGTGATGGAGCCCACCTCGGGTACTTCCTCGGTGGAGCCCACCTCGGGTTCTTCCTCGGTGATGGAGCCCACCTCGGGTTCTTCCTCGGCGATGGAGCCCACCTCGGGTACTTCCTCGGTGATGGAGCACACCTCGGGTACTTCCTCGGTGATGGAGCTCACCTCGGGTACTTCCTCGGTGATGGAGCCCACCTCGGGTACTTCCTCGGTGATGGAGCCCACCTCGGGTTCTTCCTCGGTGATGGAGCCCACCTCGGGTTCTTCCTCGGTGATGGCGACCACCTCGGCTACTTCCTCGGTGATGGAGCCCACCTCGGGTACTTCCTCGGTGATGGAGACCACCTCGGGTTCTTTGTCGGCGATGGAGCCTACCTCGGGTTCTTCCTCGGTGATGGAGCCCACCTCGGCTACTTCCTCGGTGATGGAGACCACCTCGGGTTCTTCCTCGGCGATGGAGCCCACCTCGGGTTCTTCCTCGGTGATGGAGCCCACCTCGGGTTCTTCCTCGGTGATGGAGACCACCTCGGGTTCTTCCTCGGCGATGGAGCCCACCTCGGGTTCTTCCTCGGTGATGGAGACCACCTCGGCTACTTCCTCGGTGATGGAGCCCACCTCGGGTACTTCCTCGGTGATGGAGACCACCTCGGGTTCTTTGTCGGCGATGGAGCCCACCTCGGGTTCTTCCTCGGTGATGGAGCCCACCTCGGCTACTTCCTCGGTGATGGAGACCACCTCGGGTTCTTCCTCGGCGATGGAGCCCACCTCGGGTTCTTCCTCGGTGATGGAGCCCACCTCGGCTACTTCCTCGGTGATGGGTCCCACCTCGGGTACTTCCTCGGTGATGGAGCCCACCTCGGGTACTTCCTCGGTGATGGAGCCCACCTCGGGTTCTTCCTCGGTGATGGAGCCCACCTCGGGGTCTTCCTCGGGGATGGAGCCCACCTCGGGTTCTTCCCCGGTGATGGAGCCCACCTCGGGTTCTTCCTCGGTGATGGAGCCCACCTCGGGTACTTCCTCGGTAATGGAGCCCACCTCGGGTACTTCCTCGGTGATGGAGCCCACCTCGGGTACTTCCTCGGTGATGAACCGAGGAAGTTCACAAATTACATGTAATTAAATTATTTATCAATTCAATCCTGCTGGTTAGAGTGTCTTCCATGAATCTGTATCATGATTATATGATACAATCATGACGTCTACATGATAGAATTCAATGTATCATGTCTGTATCATGCATCATGACGTCTGATCATGATACAATACAATGATTGTATCATGATGACATGATACAATCTCACTGAACACGGCGGCTACTGCTACACGTGATGACACGATCGGCTTTAGTTTAATCCAACTCTTTGAGTTTCTATTCATTTGTAAAGCTGTTATGTTGATGAACGAAGAAAAACAAGCGTACTTCATACGGTGATGAAACCGCCAGTTCGGGATCATTGAGACACTCAGTGATTTACTCGATGATTTACACGGTGATTTACACTGTGTTCATATTTTAAATTATTTTGATTTTTTTGCTTGTTGGAAGGTCTTCGTGGCATTCTGGTGCTTCACGTGTTGACGGAGGCGCGAACACAGCTCCACTCATCACCAGCTCTGACCTGAAACACTTTACTATTATTAACAATGCTCAAACAAGACCCCGCAAGAGAAGATTCCGTCACGGAATCACCCATTCTCTAAAGCCTTCAAGGGGTAACTGTTGTATGTTAACTTGTGTGTCGGATTTCCGACAATTGGAAATCAGGATTATTTCTCATTTCACGCCAATGGGTGGCATGGGGCTCGAACCTGACCCAATGTGACCATTCCCGGACACAAACCAGTCACCCAGCAAAGTTTCTTGATCGCTGGGCCTCCCATATCTCCTCTCCATAGTTATATTTTGATACAAAAAAATAATGAAACAAAACTTTGAAACTCGGTGATGGAACTCGCCTCGGGTACTTCCACGGTGATGGAGCTCACCTCACGTTCTTCCTAGGTGATGGAGCTCACCTGAGGTACTTCCACGGTGACGGAGCTCACCTAACGTTCTTCCTCAGTGATGGAGCTCACCTCACGTTCTTCCTCGGTGATAGAGCTCTCCTGGGGTACTTCCTCGGTGATGGAGCTCACCTCACGTTCTTCCTCGGTGATGGAGCTCACCTCACGTTCTTCCTCGGTGATGGAGCTCATCACCGGACGCCAGTGACCAGACCGGACGCCACTGGTGGTCGGTCTGGTCACGAACCGACAAAATTGGTGTCACCTCAGGCCGACAATGGGCCAGGACGCCACTGGTGGCGGTTTTGGTAATGAATTATTTGAATGATACTCTATACTTCAAATCAAATACGTCCCGACCGGTGAGCGACCCGACCGGCGAGCGACCCGACCGGCGAGACCCCCTCCCTGCGAGACCCCCTCCCTGCGAGTCCCCCTCCCTGCGAGTCCCCCTCCCTGCGAGTCCCCCTCCCGGCGAGTTCCCCTCCCGACGAGTCCCCCTCCCGGCGAGTTCCCCTCCCGGCGAGTTCCCCTCCCGGCGAGTTCCCCTCCCGGCGAGTTCCCCTCCCGGCGAGTTCCCCTCCCGGCGAGTTCCCCTCCCAGCGAGTCCCCCTCCCAGCGAGTCCCCCTCCCAGCGAGGCCCCCTCGCCGGTCGGGACGCCCGCCGGTCGGGACGCCCGCCGGTCGGGACGCCCGCCGGTCGGGACGCCCGCCGGTCGGGACGCCCGCCGGCCGGGACACCCGCCGGTCGGGACGCCCGCCGGTCGGGACGCCCGCCGGTCGGGACGCCCGCCGGTCGGGAAGCCCGCCGGTCGGGAAGCCCGCCGGTCGGGACGCCCGCCGGTCGGGAAGCCCGCAGGGAGGGGGACTCGCTGGGAGGGGGACTCGCCGGGAGGGGGACTCGCCGGGAGGGGGACTCGCTGGGAGGGGGACTCGCTGGGAGGGGGACTCACTGGGAGGGGGACTCGCCAGGAGGGGGACTCGCTGGGAGAGGGACTCGCCGGGAGGGGGACTCGCTGGGAGGGGGACTACCACGTCGTAGTCGTCTCCTCGGTGATGGAGCTCACCTCAGGTACTTCCTCGGTGATGGAGCTCAACTGGGGTACTTCCACGGTGATGGAGCTCACCTCGGGTACTTCCTCGGTGATGGAGCTCACCTCGGGTACTTCCTCGGTGATGGAGCTCAACTGGAGTACTTCACCTGAGGTACTTCCTCTGTGATGAAGCTCACCTCAGGTACTTCCTCGGTGATGGAGCTCACCTCGGGTACTTCCTCGGTGATGGAGCTCACCTCAGGTACTTCCTCGGTGATGGAGCTCACCTCGGGTACTTCCTCGGTGATGAAGCTCACCTCAGGTACTTCCTCGGTGATGGAGCTCACCTCGGGTACTTCCTCGGTGATGGAGCTCACCTCAGGTACTTCCTCGGTGATGGAGCTCACCTGGAGTACTTCACCTGAGGTACTTCCTCGGTGATGAAGCTCACCTCGGGTACTTCCTGGGTGATAAAGCTCACCTCAGGTACTTCCTCGGTGATGCAGGTCACCTCGGGTACTTCCTCGGTGATGAAGCTCACCTCAGGTACTTCCTCGGTGATGCAGGTCACCCCGGGTACTTCCTCGGTGATGAAGCTCACCTCAGGTACTTCCTCGGTGATGCAGGTCACCCCGGGTACTTCCTCGGTGATGAAGCTCACCTCAGGTACTTCCTCAGTGATGCAGGTCACCTCACGTTCTTCCTCGGTGATGGAGCTCACCTGGGGTACTTCCACGGTGATGGAGCTCACCTCACGTTCTTCCTCGGTGATGGAGCTCACCTGGGGTACTTCCACGGTGATGGAGCTCACCTCACGTTCTTCCTCGGTGATGGAGCTCACCTGGGGTACTTCCACGGTGATGGAGGTCACCTCACGTTCTTCCTCGGTGATGGAGCTGACCTGGGGTACTTCCACGGTGATGGAGGTCACCTCACGTTCTTCCTCGGTGATGGAGCTCACCTGGCGTACTTCCACGGTGATGGAGCTCACCTGGGGTATTACCACGGTGATGGAGATCACCTCACGTTCTTCCTTGGTGATGGAGCTCACCTCACGTTCTTCCTCGGTGATGGAGCTCACCTGGGGTACTTCCTCGGTGATGGAGCCCACCTCGGGTTCTTCCTCGGTGATGGAGCCCACCTCGGGTACTTCCTCGGTGATGGAGCCCACCTCGGGTACTTCCTCGGTGATGGAGCTCACCTCGGGTACTTCTTCGGTGATGGAGCCCACCTCGGGTTCTTCCTCGGTGATGGAGCCCACCTCGGGTTCTTCCTCGGTGATGGAGCTCACCTCGGGTTCTTCCTCGGTGATGGAGCCCACCTCGGGTACTTCCTCGGTGATGGAGCTCACCTCGGGTACTTCCTCGGTGATGGAGCCCACCTCGGGTACTTCCTCGGTGATGGAGCTCATCTCGGGTACTTCCTCGGTGATGGAGCCCACCTCGGGTACTTCCTCGGTGATGGAGCTCATCTCGGGTACTTCCTCGGTGATGGAGCCCACCTCGGGTTCTTCCTCGGTGATGGAGCCTACCTCGGGTTCTTCCTCGGTGATGGAGCCCACCTCGGGTACTTCCTCGGTGATGGAGCCCACCTCGGGTTCTTCCTCGGTGATGGAGCCCACCTCGGGTACTTCCTCGGTGATGGAGCCCACCTCGGGTTCTTCCTCGGTGATGGAGCCCACCTCGGGTTCTTCCTCGGTGATGGAGCCCACCTCGGCTACTTCCTCGGTGATGGAGCCCACCTCGGGTTCTTCCTCGGTGATGGAGCCCACCTCGGGTACTTCCTCGGTGATGGAGCTCACCTCGGGTACTTCCTCGGTGATGGAGCTCACCTCGGGTTCTTCCACGGTGATGGAGCCCACCTCGGCTACTTCCTCGGTGATAGAGCCCACCTCGGCTACTTCCTCGGTGATGGAGCCCACCTCGGGTTCTTCCTCGGTGATGGAGCCCACCTCGGGTTCTTCCTCGGTGATGGAGCCCACCTCGGGTTCTTCCTCGGTGATGGAGCCCACCTCGGCTACTTCCTCGGTGATGGAGCCCACCTCGGCTACTTCCTCGGTGATGGAGCCCACCTCGGCTACTTCCTCGGTGATGGAGCTCACCTCGGGTACTTCCTCGGTGATGGAGCTCACCTCGGGTACTTCCTCGGTGATGGAGCTCACCTCGGGTTCTTCCTCGGTGATGGAGCTCACCTCGGGTTCTTCCTCGGTGATGGAGAACAACTCGGGTTCTTCCTGGGTGATGGAGCCCACCTCGGCTACTTCCTCGGTGATGGAGCCCACCTCGGCTACTTCCTCGGTGATGGAGCCCACCTCGGGTACTTCCTCGGTGATGGAGCCCACCTCGGGTACTTCCTCGGTGATGGAGCCCACCTCGGGTTCTTCCTCGGTGATGGAGCCCACCTCGGCTACTTCCTCGGTGATGGAGCCCACCTCGGGTACTTCGTCGGTGATGGAGCCCACCTCGGCTACTTCCTCGGTGATGGAGCCCACCTCGGGTACTTCCTCGGTGATGGAGCCCACCTCGGGTTCTTCCTCGGTGATGGAGCCCACCTCGGCTACTTCCTCGGTGATGGAGCCCACCTCGGCTACTTCCTCGGTGATGGAGCCCACCTCGGGTTCTTCCTCGGTGATGGAGCCCACCTCGGGTTCTTCCTCGGTGATGGAGCCCACCTCGGCTACTTCCTCGGTGATGGAGCCCACCTCGGCTACTTCCTCGGTGATGGAGCCCACCTCGGTGATGGAGCCCACCTCGGGTACTTCCTCGGTGATGGAGCCCACCTCGGGTACTTCCTCGGTGATGGAGCCCACCTCGGGTACTTCCTCGGTGATGGAGCCCACCTCGGGTACTTCCTCGGTGATGGAGCCCACCTCGGGTACTTCCTCGGTGATGGAGCCCACCTCGGGTACTTCCTCGGTGATGGAGCCCACCTCGGGTACTTCCTCGGTGATGGAGCCCACCTCGGGTACTTCCTCGGTGATGGAGCCCACCTCGGGTACTTCCTCGGTGATGGAGCCCACCTCGGGTACTTCCTCGGTGATGGAGCCCACCTCGGGTTCTTCCTCGGTGATGGAGCCCACCTCGGCTACTTCCTCGGTGATGGAGCCCACCTCGGGTTCTTCCTCGGTGATGGAGCTCACCTCGGGTACTTCCTCGGTGATGGAGCTCACCTCGGGTACTTCCTCGGTGATGGAGCCCACCTCGGGTTCTTCCTCGGTGATGGAGCCCACCTCGGGTTCTTCCTCGGTGATGGAGCCCACCTCGGGTTCTTCCTCGGTGATGGAGCTCACCTCGGGTTCTTCCTCGGTGATGGAGCTCACCTCGGGTACTTCCTCGGTGATGGAGCCCACCTCGGGTTCTTCCTCGGTGATGGAGCCCACCTCGGGTACTTCCTCGGTGATGGAGCCCACTTTGGGTTCTTCCTCGGCGATGGAGCCCACCTCGGGTTCTTCCTCGGTGATGGAGCCCACCTCGGGTACTTCCTCGGTGATGGAGCCCACCTCGGGTAGTTCCTCGGTGATGGAGCTCACCTCGGGTACTTCCTCGGCGATGGAGCCCACCTCGGGTTCTTCCTCGGCGATGGAGCCCACCTCGGGTACTTCCTCGGTGATGGAGCCCACCTCGGGTTCTTCCTCGGTGATGGAGCCCACCTCGGGTTCTTCCTCGGTGATGGAGCCCACCTCGGGTACTTCCTCGGTGATGGAGCCCACCTCGGGTACTTCCTCGGTGATGGAGCTCACGTCGGGTACTTCCTCGGTGATGGAACTCACCTCGGGTACTTCCTCGGTGATGGAGCCCACCTCGGGTTCTTCCTCGGTGATGGAGCCCACCTCGGGTACTTCCTCGGTGATGGAGCCCACCTCGGCTACTTCCTCGGTGATGGAGCCCACCTCGGGTTCTTCCTCGGTGATGGAGCCCACCTCGGGTACTTCCTCGGTGAGGGAGCCCACCTCGGGTACTTCCTCGGTGATGGAGCCCACCTCGGGTTCTTCCTCGGTGATGGAGCCCACCTCGGGTACTTCCTCGGTGATGGAGCCCACCTCGGGTTCTTCCTCGGTGATGGAGCCCACCTCGGGTTCTTCCTCGGTGATGGAGCCCACCTCGGGTTCTTCCTCGGTGATGGAGCCCACCTCGGGTACTTCCTCGGCGATGGAGCCCACCTCGGGTACTTCCTCGGTGATGGAGCCCACCTCGGGTTCTTCCTCGGCGATGGAGCCCACCTCGGGTTCTTCCTCGGTGATGGAGCCCACCTCGGGTTCTTCCTCGGCGATGGAGCCCACCTCGGGTACTTCCTCGGCGATGGAGCCCACCTCGGGTTCTTCCTCGGTGATGGAGCCCACCTCGGGTTCTTCCTCGGTGATGGAGCCCACCTCGGCTACTTCCTCGGTGATGGAGCCCACCTCGGGTACTTCCTCGGTGATGGAGCCCACCTCGGGTACTTCCTCGGTGATGGAGCCCACCTCGGGTTCTTCCTCGGTGATGGAGCCCACCTCGGGTTCTTCCTCGGTGATGGAGCCCACCTCGGGTACTTCCTCGGTGATGGAGCCCACCTCGGGTACTTCCTCGGTGATCGAACTCACCTCGGGTACTTCCTCGGTGATCGAACTCACCTCGGGTACTTCCTCGGTGATGGAGCCCACCTCGGCAACTTCCTCGGTGATGGAGCCCACGTCGGGTTCTTCCTCGGTGATGGAGCCCACGTCGAGTTCTTCCTCGGTGATGGAGCCCACCTCGGGTTCTTCCTCGGTGATGGAGCCCACCTCGGGTTCTTCCTCGGTGATGGAGCCCACCTCGGGTTCTTCCTCGGTGATGGAGCCCACCTCGGGTTCTTCCTCGGTGATGGAGCCCACCTCGGGTTCTTCCTCGGTGATGGATCCCACCTCGGGTTCTTCCTCGGTGATGGATCCCACCTCGGGTTCTTCCTCGGTGATGGATCCCACCTCGGGTTCTTCCTCGGTGATGGAGCCCACCTCGGGTTCTTCCTCGGTGATGGAGCTCACCTCGGGTACTTCCTCGGTGATGGAGCTCACCTCGGGTACTTCCTCGGTGATGGAGCTCACCTCGGGTTCTTCCTCGGTGATGGAGCTCACCTCGGGTACTTCCTCGGTGATGGAGCTCACCTCGGGTTCTTCCTCGGTGATGGAGCTCACCTCGGGTACTTCCTCGGTGATGGATCCCACCTCGGGTTCTTCCTCGGTGATGGATCCCACCTCGGGTTCTTCCTCGGTGATGGATCCCACCTCGGGTTCTTCCTCGGTGATGGATCCCACCTCGGGTTCTTCCTCGGTGATGGATCCCACCTCGGGTTCTTCCTCGGTGATGGATCCCACCTCGGGTTCTTCCTCGGTGATTGAGCCCACCTCGGGTACTTCCTCGGTGATGGAGCCCACCTCGGGTTCTTCCTCGGTGATGGAGCCCACCTCGGGTTCTTCCTCGGTGATAGAGCCCACCTCGGGTTCTTCCTCGGTGATGGAGCCCACCTCGGCAACTTCCTCGGTGATGGAGCCCACGACGGGTTCTTCCTCGTTAATGGAGCCCACCTCGGGTTCTTCCTCGGTGATGGAGCCCACCTCGGGTTCTTCCTCGGTGATGGAGCCCACCTCGGCAACTTCCTCGGTGATGGAGCCCACGTCGGGTTCTTCCTCGGTGATGGAGCCCACCTCGGGTTCTTCCTCGGTGATGGAGCCCACCTCGGGTTCTTCCTCGGTGATGGAGCCCACCTCGGGTACTTCCTCGGTGATGGAGCTCACCTCGGGTACTTCCTCGGTGATGGAGCCCACCTCGGGTACTTCCTCGGTGATGGAGCCCACCTCGGGTTCTTCCTCGGTGATGGAGCCCACCTCGGGTTCTTCCTCGGTGATGGATCCCACCTCGGGTTCTTCCTCGGTGATGGATCCCACCTCGGGTTCTTCCTCGGTGATGGATCCCACCTCGGGTTCTTCCTCGGTGATGGATCCCACCTCGGGTTCTTCCTCGGTGATGGAGCCCACCTCGGGTACTTCCTCGGTGATGGAGCTCACCTCGGGTTCTTCCTCGGTGATGGAGCCCACCTCGGGTTCTTCCTCGGTGATGGAGCCCACCTCGGGTACTTCCTCGGTGATGGAGCTCACCTCGGGTTCTTCCTCGGTGATGGAGCTCACCTCGGGTTCTTCCTCGGTGATGGAGCCCACCTCGGGTACTTCCTCGGTGATGGAGCCCACCTCGGGTACTTCCTCGGTGGTGGAGCCAACCTCGGGTTCTTCCTCGGTGATGGATCCCACCTCGGGTTCTTCCTCGGTGATGGAACTCACTTCGGGTTCTTCCTCGGTGATGGATCCCACCTCGGGTTCTTCCTCGGTGATGGATCCCACCTCGGGTTCTTCCTCGGTGATGGAGCCCACCTCGGGTACTTCCTCGGTGATGGAGCTCACCTCGGGTTCTTCCTCGGTGATGGAGCCCACCTCGGGTTCTTCCTCGGTGATGGAGCTCACCTCGGGTTCTTCCTCGGTGATGGAGCCCACCTCGGCAACTTCCTCGGTGATGGAGCCCACGTCGGGTTCTTCCTCGGTGATGGAGCCCACGTCGGGTTCTTCCTCGGTGATGGAGCCCACCTCGGGTTCTTCCTCGGTGATGGAGCCCACCTCGGGTTCTTCCTCGGTGATGGAGCCCACCTCGGGTTCTTCCTCGGTGATGGAGCCCACCTCGGGTACTTCCTCGGTGATGGAGCCCACCTCGGGTACTTCCTCGGTGATGGAGCCCACCTCGGGTTCTTCCTCGGTGATGGATCCCACCTCGGGTTCTTCCTCGGTGATGGAGCTCACCTCGGGTTCTTCTTTGGTGATGGAGCCCACCTCGGGTACTTCCTCGGTGATGGAGCTCACCTCGGGTACTTCCTCGGTGATGGAGCTCACCTCGGGTTCTTCCTCGGTGATGGAGCTCACCTCGGGTTCTTCCTCGGTGATGGAGCCCACCTCGGGTACTTCCTCGGTGATGGAGCCCACCTCGGGTACTTCCTCGGTGATGGAGCCAACCTCGGGTTCTTCCTCGGTGATGGATCCCACCTCGGGTTCTTCCTCGGTGATGGAGCCCACCTCGGGTTCTTCCTCGGTGATGGATCCCACTTCGGGTTCTTCCTCGGTGATGGATCCCACCTCGGGTTCTTCCTCGGTGATGGATCCCACCTCGGGTTCTTCCTCGGTGATGGATCCCACCTCGGGTTCTTCCTCGGTGATGGAGCTCACCTCGGGTTCTTCCTCGGTGATGGAGCCCACCTCGGGTTCTTCCTCGGTGATGGATCCCACCTCGGGTTCTTCCTCGGTGATGGAGCCCACCTCGGCAACTTCCTCGGTGATGGAGCCCACGTCGGGTTCTTCCTCGGTGATGGAGCCCACCTCGGGTTCTTCCTCGGTGATGGAGCCCACCTCGGGTTCTTCCTCGGTGATGGAGCCCACCTCGGGTACTTCCTCGGTGATGGAGCTCACCTCGGGTTCTTCCTCGGTGATGGAGCCCACCTCGGGTACTTCCTCGGTGATGGAGCCCACCTCGGGTACTTCCTCGGTGATGGAGCCCACCTCGGGTTCTTCCTCGGTGATGGATCCCACCTCGGGTTCTTCCTCGGTGATGGAGCTCACCTCGGGTTCTTCCTCGGTGATGGATCCCACCTCGGGTTCTTCCTCGGTGATGGATCCCACCTCGGGTTCTTCCTCGGTGATGGAGCCCACCTCGGGTACTTCCTCGGTGATGGAGCTCACCTCGGGTTCTTCCTCGGTGATGGAGCCCACCTCGGGTTCTTCCTCGGTGATGGAGCCCACCTCGGGTTCTTCCTCGGTGATGGAGCCCACCTCGGGTACTTCCTCGGTGATGGAGCCCACCTCGGGTACTTCCTCGGTGATGGAGCCAACCTCGGGTTCTTCCTCGGTGATGGATCCCACCTCGGGTACTTCCTCGGTGGTGGAGCCAACCTCGGGTTCTTCCTCGGTGATGGATCCCACCTCGGGTTCTTCCTTGGTGATGGAGCCCACCTCGGGTTCTTCCTCGGTGATGGAGCTCACTTCGGGTTCTTCCTCGGTGATGGATCCCACCTCGGGTTCTTCCTCGGTGATGGATCCCACCTCGGGTTCTTCCTCGGTGATGGAGCCCACCTCGGGTACTTCCTCGGTGATGGAGCTCACCTCGGGTTCTTCCTCGGTGATGGAGCCCACCTCGAGTTCTTCCTCGGTGATGGAGCCCACCTCGGGTACTTCCTCGGTGATGGAGCTCACCTCGGGTTCTTCCTCGGTGATGGAGCCCACCTCGGGTTCTTCCTCGGTGATGGCGCCCACCTCGGGTACTTCCTCGGTGATGGAGCTCACCTCGGGTTCTTCCTCGGTGATGGAGCCCACCTCGGGTTCTTCCTCGGTGATGGAGCCCACCTCGGGTACTTCCTCGGTGATGGAGCTCACCTCGGGTTCTTCCTCGGTGATGGAGCCCACCTCGGGTACTTCCTCGGTGATGGAGCCCACCTCGGGTACTTCCTCGGTGATGGAGCCCACCTCGGGTACTTCCTCGGTGATGGAGCTCACCTCGGGTACTTCCTCGGCGATGGAGCCCACCTCGGGTACTTCCTCGGCGATGGAGCTCACCTCGGGTACTTCCTCGGCGATGGAGCTCACCTCGGGTACTTCCTCGGTGATGGAGCCCACCTCGGGTACTTCCTCGGTGATGGAGCTCACCTCAGGTTCTTTCTCAGTGATGGAGCCCACCTCGGGTACTTCCTCGGTGATGGAGCTCACCTCGGGTTCTTTCACAGTGATGGAGCTCACCTCAGATACTTCTTCCACCTCAGGTTTCTCTTCGGTGGTTGAGATGAGCGTGTGTTCTTCAGGCACCGATCGAATCCCAGATTTTTCCTCTAATGCCGGACGATCATCGATCTTCTTTTCGGGATCAGAGAAGACCTCGTATTCTGTTCTGGTTCTCGAGTGGTCCCGAGGTTCCTCCTTTGGGGCCAAGCGCACTATGGGATGTTCCTGCCTCCAGTCGTCTCCTCTATCTCTCTCCTGCCATTTCTTCATAATCTGCTCGAAGCAGTCTTGTCGTCCGCATGGCTCAGGTCGTCCGCAGAGCGCTGATCGTCTGGAGGATTCAGGTCGTCCGCTGGGTTCAGGTCGTCCGCCGGGTTCAGATCGCCCGCTGGGTTCAGGTCGTCCGCTGGGTTCAGATCGTCCGCAGGGTTCAGAGATATAAGTGGTCTGCTCCTGCTGTTGCTGGGATTCGCCCGTTGTGGACGGAGAGAGATCCGCAACAATCCTATGCTGGAGGCGGGATGAGTGAGCCCCTACCTCAGGTTCTCCTTTGGTTATTGAGCTCATCTGAGGTCCCTCTTTGCTGCCCGAGTGTGCCTTGGAATGCCCTTCTGTGGCCGAGCACTCGTAGTGGAGAGGAGTGAGCGAGTGATGCGCCTGCAAGTAGAACTGAAAGTGGTGCTTGAGACAGGCGGCGCACGCACATCCGCCAACTTTGAAGTAAACCAAGACGAATTCTGCGTCTCGTACTGGCGATGGAATGTCTGCGAGACCCTGCTGAAGCTTCTGTAAACTCACCACCTTCCAGTATGCTTCACACTGTCTCTGCGGCAGCATTAACTGCATCCAGTCTGCGGTACGCTGATCTTCCTGCGACGTCATCTGTCTCTGGTCCGCGGTACGCTGATCTTCCTGCGGCGTCCTCTGCCTCCGGTCTGCGGTACGCTGATCTTCCTGCGGTGTCCTCTGCCTCCGGTCTGCGGTACGCTGATCTTCCTGCGGTGTCCTCTGCCTCCGGTCTGCGGTACGCTGATCTTCCTGCGGTGTCCTCTGCCTCCGGTTTGTGGTACGCTGATCTTCCTGCGGCAGAACTAACTGCCTCCAGTCGTCTTCTCTCACTCTCTTCTTCAGTATCCGCTTGAAGCATTCTGATCGTCCGCAGGGCTCCGATCGTCCGCAGGGCTCCGGTCGTCCGCAGGGCTCCGGTCGTCCGCAGGGCTCCGGTCGTCCGCAGGGCTCCGATCGTCCACAGGGCTCCGGTCGTCCGCAGGGTTCAGAGAGGCAGATTACCTGCTGCTGCTGGGAACAACCGTTTTTGGAGGAAGGGAGATTCGCAACCACTCTATGCTGGAGCCGGAGAGAGTGGTCCTCTTCCCCCTGCTGCTGGTGCTGGTGCTGGTGCTGGTGGGGAGAGTGGTCCTCATCCCCCTGCTGGTGGTCCTGGTGGGGAGAGTGGTCCTCATCCCCCTGCTGGTGGTCCTGGTGGGGAGAGTGGTCCTCATCCCCCTGCTGGTGGTCCTGGTGGGGAGAATGGTCCTCATCCCCCTGCTGCTGGTGCTGCTGCTGGTGCTGCTGGTGGGGAGAGTGGTCCTCATCCCCCTGCTGCTGGTGCTGCTGCTGGTGCTGCTGGTGGGGAGAGTGGTCCTCTTCCACCTGCTGCTGCTGGTGGTGCTGGTGGGGAGAGTGGTCCTCTTCCACCTGCTGCTGCTGGTGGTGGTGCTGGTGGGGAGGACCGGGAGACCGGGCCCTCACCCGGAGGTCCGCCATTCGAGTCTTCATAAAGACGATAACAGCTCCACAGATAACACACAGGAGGGCTGCCAGCTGCCCAGCACCGTAGAGGGCGCCTCCCTCCAGCAGGCGACGCGGCTCTACACGCCACAAGAGGACCGACACCTGCCAGATGCGGCAGCAGAGAGTAACCAGCGAGCCAGCGAGCGGCACTTGCGTCATCATTGTGTCCGGGTCTTGGGTCAGGCCCCTGATGGCATCCTGCGACGTGAAGAACCTGCCCACAACAGGCAGATAGCTCCAGCAGCCCTGCTGCTCCTGCAGCAGGTGCAAGAGGTGGTGCCTGAGGCAGCCCAGGACGTAGATCACTCCTGCCGACGACACCCACACGAACAAGCCAATCAGCACGCAATTGAAGAAGAACTCGTAACAAAACTCTTTAAAACTCATCACCATATTTAATGAAGTATCTCAAGTATTATCAACACTGTATTGATTCCTTACCAAGAGGTAATGGAGTCATTTGCGCTTCAAGGGGAAAGGGGATGGTGAATGAGTAAAGTGAATCATGTGGGTAATGAGTGAATCATGTGGTGAGTCAGTGAGGACCTGGACCAGCCCAACCACTTGGACGGTCGGGGATTGAACTCCGACCTGCATGAAGCGGGGCAAGTTACCAAAAGCCTTAAACAGCGTCTCTCCCACTACGATTAAGGGCCCTTCATCTCTAATGTCTATGATGGGGCGAGGTAAACCCATGTATATGTATATGTATGATGCTTCATGTAAATTTTAGTATACCTGTGTCCTCTCTACCATGTGTATATTCCATAAGTCATCACGTTGTTGAAGCCGTGCCCAACCACCTGGGCTGACCGGCCTGGCGTCATGCAGGCCGGCGTTCAATCCCCGACCGTCCAAGTGGCTGGGAACCATTCCTTTTCCCCGTCCCATCCAAATGGGGGGAAGGAGTAGATTATCCTGACTATCGGGAATTATCCAGAATTCTGGATTATCCAGAACCCTTATCCTGACCTCTTCCCAGTGCTAAATACTCGTAATGTCTTGGCCTTTTCACCTAAAGCTTCGTTATAGCTGTAATAACCGAACAGCTTCGTTGGAACGGCGGCAGCTGAACGGCGTTGGAACCAGTCGTATTAGCGTTTGTCTTTCAATTGGAGACTTTTTGGCGCCGTGGAGAGGGGGGGACTTGCTGCATGGGTAACCACTTCTTCCCCGCATCAACCTACCCAGGCTTTGCGCCCTGGTGAGGCCACTCCAGACCGACAACCAGAGCGCAACTCCATAGTCTCCTGAGACTCATGGATGCCTACTGCTACAATTTTAATATTCATCGTATCAATGTTGTCCAGCCTCATCCTATTCAACATTTTCAGACGCCAGAAAAGGGTATACAGATCACATCAGACCACAACAGGCTCGAAGATCAGGCGCCAGATTCACGAAGCAGTTATGCAAGCACTTACTAACGTATACATCTTTCCTCAGACTTTGACGGCTTTGGTTACATTTATTAAACAGTTTACAAGCATGAAAACTTGCCAATCAACTGTTGTTAGTATTATAAACAGCCTCCTGGTGCTTCGGAGCTCATTAACTGTTTAATAATTGTAAACAAAGTCGCCAAAGATTGAGAAAAGATGTACAGGCCCGTAAGTGCCTGCGTAACTGCTTTGTGAATCTAGCCCCGTGGCTGGTACAGGAGTTGAGTATTCTCAAACAATCTTAATAGTAAAGCTGAGTACACAACTTAGTCTTAAGCATAATTTTTGCATAACTTTGTGAATAATTATCTCGAAGATAGAGAGATACTTCTACTTTATTAATTAAAACAGAGAAAAAAAGTTTTATCGAATTATTGGGGAAAAAAAGTAGTAAATTATAGGGAAACTAATTTAAAAGAAAAAACTTTTTATTCCTCATGATATATAATTATATATAACTATCGTCCATCTACTTAATATATTATTCATATAAGAAAGATATCTAAGTAATGATAGAGATGCAAAGTTTAGAAAATTAATATAACTGACTCAATAGATAAATACTTAAACAAAATCAATAAAACCAATAAAATGAATATAAAGTTTGAATAAAAATATAAAGCGCCCACTCAAGGTATAGTTAATATAAAGTTAAGATTATTAAACAACCAATCAGGATGCTTTGCCTGCAGAAACACAATAATCCCATCGGTCAGTATTCATTCAGTCAGTATACATGCTTGGATACATAGCAATACATCATAACTCTCGTATACATTGCTTGCACGTATACAGTAATACATCACAGGCTCTGGATACTTCATTAGTATTCATACATGCAAAGCTTCGCCCCCACTCACACAGTCCTCACAGTTTTGTATAAATGTATTCACAGTTATGAACCAGTTCTCACTTGGCATATATGGATATTTATACACGCAGAGTGAGCTATGTTTATGAGTCCCTGGAGTGTGTTTGAGTCCCTGGAGTATGTTCATGAGTCAATGGGGTGTGTTTATGAGTCCATGGGCTGTGCTTATGAGTCCATGGAGTGTACTCACCTAGTTGTGCTTGCGGGGGTTGAGCTCTGGCTCTTTGGTCCCGCCTCTCAACTGTCAGTCAACTGGTGTACTGATTCCTGAGCCTATTGGGCTCTATCATATCTACATTTGAAACTGCGTATGGAGTCAGCCTCCACCACAACACTACTTAATGCATTCCATTTGTTAACTACCCTGACACTGAAAAAGTTCTTTCTAACGTCTCTGTGGCTCATGTGGGTACTAGGTTTCCACCTGTGTCCCCTAATGCGTGTTCCACCCGCGCTAAAGAGTTTGTCTTTGTCCACCCTGTCAATTCCCCTGAGAACTTTGTAGGTGGTTATCATGTCTCCTCTTACTCTTCTATTTTCCAGGGATGTGAGGTTCAGCTCCCTTAGCCTTTCCTCGTAACTCATTCTTCTCAGTTCCGGGACCAGTCTGGTGGCATACCTCTGAATCTTCTCTAACTTCGTCTTGTGTTTAACTAGGTATGGACTCCAGGCTGGAGCTGCATACTCCAGGATTGGTCTGACATAAGTGGTATACAGGGTCCTGATCGATTCCTTACACAAGTTTCTAAAGGCAGTTCTTATATTGGCCAGTCTAGCATATGCCGCTGATGATATCCTTTTGATGTGGGCCTCTGGGGACAGGTTCGGTGTGATATCAACCCCAGATCTTTCTCTCTCTTTGACTCTTGCAGGATTTCACCTCCCAGATGGTACCTTGTGTTCAGCCTCCTGCTCCCTTCACCTAATTTCATTACTTTACACTTTCCTGAGTTGAACTTTAGCAGCCATTTTCTAGACCATTCCTCCAGTTTGTCCAGGTCGTCCTGTAGTCTCTGTCTATCTTCATCCGTATTGATTCTTCTCATAATTTTTGCATCATCAGCAAACATTGAGAGGAATGAGTCTATACCCTCTGGAAGGTCGTTTACATATTCAAGAAACAGGATGGGTCCAAGTACAGAGCCCTGTGGGAGTCCGCTAGTGACATCTCGCCACTCTGATGTCTTCCCTCTCACCGTTACTCGCTGTTTCCTGTTGCTTAGGTACTCCCTTATCCACTGGAGCACCTTCCCTTTTACTCATGCCTGCTGCTCCAACTTTTGTAACAGCCTTTTGTGAGGTACTGTGTTTACGAGTCCATGACTGTGGGTCTGAGTCCATTGGCTGTGGGTCTGAGTCCATGGGCTGTGGGTCTGAGTCCATGGGCTGTGGGTCTGAGTCCATGGGCTGTGGATCAGAGTCCATGGGCTCTGGGTCTGAGTCCATAAGCTGCTGAAGGAGAGAACACTGGCAGTGTCGTGTATGATGTCAGGTCCTGGGTCACACAGCTCAGTGTATGATACAACGCCATGAGTAATACAGATCAAAGTGTATGATGCAGTGTAATAAGTAATGCAGTTGTAAGTGGATGATCCGTTATCACGAGTAAGATAAGTGGGAATGAATGATATCTCCAGCTTCCTCCATGACCTCTGGTCGCGACGTCTCTCCTGATCTTCTGTCTCCAGCTTCCACCATGACCTCTGGTCGCGACGTCTCTCCTGATCTTCTGTGTCTCCAGCTTCCACCATGACCTCTGGTCGCGACGTCTCTCCTGATCTTCTGTGTCTCCAGCTTCCTCCATGACCTCTGGTCGCGACGTCTCTCCTGATCTTCTGTGTCTCCAGCGTCCACCATGACCTTTGGGCCCCTTCATCTCTATACTCATCACATGACATTTTTCAGATTTAGAAGTAATTAAGCATCAAGATCTCCTTGAGCACCGCTGGATGGCATCTTGGTGTCCCAGACGTAGACCTTAGTCAGCTGCGTGTCTTAATTTTCTCATCAATGTTGCAAAATCCACAAAAACACAGATATGGCAGACAATTTCCTCTGCAAGGACGTCGACGTAATAATGGAATATATTGCGTGCTAATATAGTTTCCTACCAGAAAAAGATAACTTTTCAGGCGTCCTGGCTGTTGTCTAGCTATGCCGGCCAAGACCTAATTGTTAACATGACCTCCATTAATGAGGGACTATGCAGGTCGGCGTTCAATCCCCGACCTGCATAATCGGGGATTGCAGACATACAAGTGGTTGGGCACCATTCTTTTCCTCCGTCCCATCCCAAATCATTTTCCTGATCCCTTCCCAGTGCTATGTAGTCGAAATGGCTTGGCACTTTCCCCTAATAATTAAAAAAATAGCTAAAACCTTTCTGACTCTCAAGAAATATTCACTCGGCCCAACTTTCTCCCAACAAGGGTTATTATTATTACTGCTTACCTGGAACATACCTGCGGAGAGTTTCTGGAGTTCTTGTACTCCCCGGAGCCGGGGAGTAGAAGCAGTCCAACCCCAGCAGGGGGATCGAACCCTTGCTGAAGGCTCCTACTAATTTCTCAACAATACAGCAACTTAATGAGAGTTCCTTGTACAGCCCACACGGGAGATTACGGAAAATACAGCAGCAAATACACTGTTCATACCCGATTGAAGAAATTGAAAAGATTCAGGAGTACAAGTAAAAAGGTAGATTGACAGTTGAGAGGCGGGCCGAGAGAGCCAGAGCTCAACCCTCCATAAACACAACTAGGCGAGTACAAGTGTCCCTATATTGAGTAAATAGTTGGAATAACAGATGCCAACGATATTATTAATAAAAAACAGATGTGTGTGTTTGACAATAAGGCCGCAGGTGTAGGAGTCCACGCTCTGAACAACAACAACAACAACAACAACAACAACAACAACAACAACAACAACTACAACAATTACAACAACAACAACAACAACTACAACAATTACAACAACAACAACAACAACTACAACAACAACAACAACAACAAAAACAACAACAATAACAACAACAACAACAACTACAACAATTACAACAACAACAACAACAACAACTACAACAATTACAACAACAACAACAACAACAACAACAACAACAACAACAACAACAACAACAACAACAACAACAACAACAACACACGTGCACAATAAAGTCACTACTAATAAAGTCATAACTTGATAATTTATTAATGAAGAGTGACGCAGTTGACGCTGTGCTCAGTAATAGTCACCTTGATGGCTCAGTGTTGAGCAATATTACTGTGCAGCTGACAGTGTGTTGAGCAATATTATTGTGCAGCTGACAGTGTTGAGCAATATTACTGTGCAGCTGACAGTGTGTTGAGCAATATTATTGTGCAGCTGACAGTGTTGAGCAATATTATTGTGCAGCTGACAGTGTTGAGCAATATTATTGTGCAGCTGACAGTGTTGAGCAATATTATTGTGCAGCTGACAGTGTTGAGCAATATTACTGTGCAGCTGACAGTGTGTTGAGCAATATTATTGTGCAGCTGACAGTGTGTTGAGCAATATTATTGTGCAGCTGACAGTGTGTTGAGCAATATTATTGTGCAGCTGACAGTGTTGAGCAATATTATTGTGCAGCTGACAGTGTGTTGAGCAATATTATTGTGCAGCTGACAGCGTGTTGAGCAATATTACTGTGCAGCTGACAGTGTGTTGAGCAATATTATTGTGCAGCTGACAGCGTGTTGAGCAATATTATTGTGCAGCTGACAGTGTGTTGAGCAATATTACTGTGCAGCTGACAGTGTGTTGAGCAATATTATTGTGCAGCTGACAGTGTGTTGAGCAATATTATTGTGCAGCTGACAGTGTTGAGCAATATTATTGTGCAGCTGACAGCGTGTTGAGCAATATTATTGTGCAGCTGACAGTGTGTTGAGCAATATTACTGTGCAGCTGACAGTGTGTTGAGCAATATTATTGTGCAACTGACAGTGTGTTGAGCAATATTATTGTGCAGCTGACAGTGTGTTGAGCAATATTATTGTGCAGCTGACAGTGTTGAGCAATATTATTGTGCAGCTGACAGCGTGTTGAGCAATATTATTATGCAGCTGACAGCGTGTTGAGCAATATTACTGTGCAGCTGACAGCGTGCTGAGCAATATTATTGTGCAGCTGACAGTGTGTTGAAGAATATTACTGTGCAGCTGACAGTGTGTTGAGCAAAATTACTGTGCAGCTGACAGTGTGTTGAGCAATATTACTGTGCAGCTGACAGCGTGTTGAGCAATATTACTGTGCAGCTGACAGCGTGTTGAGCAATATTATTGTGCAGCTGACAGCGTGCTGAGCAATATTAATGTGCAGCTGACTGTGTGTTGAACAATATTATTGTGCAGCTGACAGCGTGCTGAGCAATATTACTGTGCAGCTGACAGTGTGTTGAGCAATATTACTGTGCAGCTGACAGTGTGTTGAGCAATATTACTGTGCAGCTGACAGCGTGCTGAGCAATATTATTGTGCAGCTGACAACGTGCTGAGCAATATTATTGTGCATCTGACAGCGTGGTGAACAATATTACTGTGCAGCTGACTGTGTGTTGAACAATATTATTGTGCAGCTGACAGCGTGTTGAGCAATATTACTGTGCAGCTGACAGTGTGTTGAGCAATATTACTGTGCAGCTGACAGCGTGCTGAGCAATATTACTGTGCAGATGACAGCGTGCTGAGCAATATTACTGTGCAGCTGACAGCGTGTTGAGCAATATTACTGAGCAGCTGACAGCGTGCTGAGCAATATTACTGAGCAGCTGACAGCGTGCTGAGCAATATTACTGAGCAGCTGACAGCGTGCTGAGCAATAAAGTCTGTAAAGGCACTAATAAAGTTTGCAGGTTTAGTGTTCCGTTCGGAATATTTTGTGGACAAAATTCCTGTCAATGTGACGCAGAAAATTGTACAAGAGATAACGTTATTACATTCGAATATCATTAAAGTTTTGGTTTCCACTTGGCTGTTGTGGTTGGCTTTGAGTCTGGCCTAGAGCCTGTCAGTCTCTGAAGAGTTATTGAAGCTGTGGCACCAGCCTGCTGACCAGCCGGCAGGTTTAATTGGGTCCTGGATATGGTGTGTGGAACTCCAAGGAAGGTATATACAGAGGTTACTTCATTCCGTCATATCTAGGTCAACAGTCTACCTGCCGGTGGTGGGTCAGTATACCTGTAATGGTTTTGCGTTTTTCACCTGACACGTCTCTTCACCCCCGCTCCCCATATGCCTGGCGTCAGTAACAGTTTCTGAAGTTTCAGTTTCTGAGCCCAAGCGTTTCCGTCAGACACGTATCCGAGCTGAGAACCAATGGACCATTTAAGAGTCGAGGCGGAAATTTTCAATATTTACCGAGAAAACTGCGAGAGATTTGCTTTGTAAAGGATCTTAAGTGGTTTAAAAGTTTGTAAATATGGTGACCGACCTTGTGGGAAATGTTGCGTTAGAGTTTACCAGAGATGTGAGTAGTGAGTTTACCAGGCTGGACACACTCATGGGTGTGTAGTGAGTTTACCAGGCTGGACACACTCATGGGTGTGTAGTGAGTTTACCAGGCTGGACACACTCATGGGTGTGTAGTGAGTTTACCAGGCTGGACACACTCATGGGTGTGTAGTGAGTTTACCAGGCTGGACACACTCATGAGTGTGTAATGAGTTTACCAGGCTGGACACACTCATGGGTGTGTAATGAGTTTACCAAGCTGGACACACTCATGGGTGTGTAGTGAGTTTACCAGGCTTGACACACTCATGGGTGTGTAGTGAGTTTACCAGGCTGGACACACTCCTGAGTGTGTAGTGAGTTTACCAGGCTGGACCCACTCATGAGTGTGTAGTGAGTTTACCAAGCTGGACACGTACTCATGAGTATGTAGTGAGTTTACCAAGCTGGACACACGTATGAGAGTGTAGTGAGTTTACCAAGCTGGACACACTCATGAGTATTGAGTTTACTAAGCTGGACACACTCATGAGTGGGTAGTGAGTTTACCAGGCTGGACACGTACTCATGAGTATGTAGTGAGTTTACCAAGCTGGACACACGTATGAGAGTGTAGTGAGTTTACCAAGCTGGACACACTCATGAGTAGTGAGTTTACTAAGCTGGACACGCTTATGAGAGTGTAGTGAGTTTACCAGGCTGGACACACTCATGGGTGTGTAGTGAGTTTACCAGGCTGGACACACTCCTGAGTGTGTAGTGAGTTTACCAGGTTGGACACACTCATGAGTGGGTAGTGAGTTTACCAAGCGGGACACGTACTCATGAGTATATAGTGAGTTTACCAAGCTGGACACGTACTCATGAGTATATAGTGAGTTTACCAGGCTGGACACACTCATGAGTGTGTAGTGAGTTTACCAGGCTGGACACACTCATCAGTTTGTAGTGAGTTTACCAAGCTGGACACGTACTCATGAGTATATAGTGAGTTTACCAAGCTGGACACACTCATGAGTATATAGTGAGTTTACCAGGTTGGACACACTCATGAGTGGGTAGTGAGTTTACCAGGCTGGACACACTCATGAGTATATAGTGAGTTTACCAAGCTGGACACGTATTCATGAGTATATAGTGAGTTTACCAAGCTGGACACACTCATGAGTATATAGTGAGTTTACCAAACTGGACACGTACTCATGAGTATATAGTGAGTTTACCAAGCTGGACACAGACTCATGAGTATGTAGTGAGTTTACCAGGCTGGACACAGACTCATGAGTATGTAGTGAGTTTACCAAGCTGGACACGTACTCATGAGTATGTAGTGAGTTTACCAAACTGGACACGTACTCATGAGTATATAGTGAGTTTACCAGGCTGGACACACTCATAAGTGTGTAGTGAGTTTACCAAGCTGGACACACTCATGAGTATATAGTGAGTTTACCAAGCTGGACAAGTACTCATGAGTATGTAGTGAGTTTACCAGGCTGGACACAGACTCATGAGTATGTAGTGAGTTTACCAAGCTGGACACGTACTCATGAGTATGTAGTGAGTTTACCAAACTGGACACGTACTCATGAGTATATAGTGAGTTTACCAGGCTGGACACACTCATAAGTGTGTAGAGAGTTTACCAGGCTGGACACACTCATAAGTGTGTAGTGAGTTTACCAAGCTGGACACACTCATGAGTATATAGTGAGTTTACCAAGCTGGACTCACTCATGAGTATATAGTGAGTTTACTAAGCTGGACACACTCATGAGTGTGTTTAGTGAGTTTACCAGGCTGGACACGTACTCATGAGTATGTAGTGTGTTTACCAAGCTGGACTCACTCATGAGTATATAGTGAGTTTACTAAGCTGGACACACTCATGAGTGTGTTTAGTGAGTTTACCAGGCTGGACACGTACTCATGAGTGAGTAGTGAGTTTACCAAGCTGGACACGGTTACACACATAGTGAAATTAACATGTATAATGTGCTAATATTCCCTATATAATAAAGGGCAGGTAACTATCAGGAGGAAAGCGCCAAGCCGTTAAATTATATATCAGTGGGAAAGATAAGGATTAGGGATGGGACGGGGGGGGGAGGGGGGTAGGGTGTAGGTATAAATATTACTTCACTTTCCAACTGTGTTCTTTATCCGTAAAAAAATCCTGACATTCAGAATAATTTCCTCCGTAGCTTTGCTATTATTACCGTCTCTCTCGGTCTCGCTTCTTGCAGGTCGGCGTTCAATCCCCGACCGTCCACAAGTGGTTGGGCACCATTCCTATCCCTCCCGTCTCATCCTAAATCCTTATATCCTTATTCCTTCCAAGTGCTATATAGTCGTATTGGCTTGATAATCGTTTTTCCTTCATAAGTTTCTTTCTTCTTTCACTGGCTTAAAATGATATCACATATATAATGAGTGATATCTTGTCTATTACCCTTTAAATATGTGATATTATTGAAAGTGAAAGAGGAAGAGAGAGATAATAGACGATAACAGCGAACTGTGAAGGTAGTTAACCTGACTATCAGAATTTTTTTCAGGGGATAAAGAAAACAGTTGGAAAGTGAACTAAAAGTTAAACCTGTACCGGAATTATAGGGACTGAAGAACAAGTAACTGACACTCAGCGAAGACCAGACTGCTTCCCAGCACGCAACATGAGAGAACACTGTCTGAAACATGAGAGAACACTGTGTGAAACATGAGAGAACACTGTCTGTAACATGAGAACACTGTCTGATACATGAGAACACTGTCTGAAACATGAGAGAACACTGTCTGAAACATGAGAGAACACTGAAACCTGAGAGAACACTGTCTAAAACCTGAGAGAACACTGAAACCTGAGAGAACACTGTCTGAAACCTGAGAGAACACTGTCTGAAACCTGAGAGAACACTGTCTGAAACATGAGAGAACACTGTCTGAAACATGAGAGAACACTGTCTGAAACATGAAAGAACACTGTCTGATACATGAGAACACTGTCTGAAACATGAGAGAACACTGTCTGATACATGAGAACACTGTCTGAAACATGAGAGAACACTGTCTGAAACATGAGAGAACACTGTCTGAAACATGAGAGAACACTGATACATGAGAGAACACTGATACATGAGAACACTGTCTGAAACATGAGAGAACACTGTCTGAAACATGAGAGAACACTGTCTGAAACATAAAAGAACACTGAAACATGAGAGAACACTGTCTGAAACATGACAACACTGAAACCTGAGAGAACACTGAAACCTGAGAGAACACTGAAACATAAAAGAACACTGAAACATGAGAGAACACTGTCTGAAACATGAGAGAACATTGTCTGAAACATGAGAGAACACTGTCTGAAACATGAGAGAACATTGTCTGAAACATGAGAGAACATTGTCTGAAACATGAGAGAACACTGTCTGAAACATGAGAGAACACTGTCTGAAACATGAGAGAACACTGTCTGAAACATAAAAGAACACTGAAACATGATAGAACACTGTCTGAAACATGAGAACACTGAAACATAAAAGTACACTGAAACATGAGAGAACACTGTCTGAAACCTGGTCTTGTAGCGTAAAGGACAATCAGCAAGAAAGTACTGAAAATCACATACGAAAAACAAAATGACATTGATGAGAATGAGAGAGAACAGAGTATTTCTCAACAACCATAAATAAGTTGAGAAGGATTACAAGAGATTGTAATGAGAAGGAGAGAAGCAACGTGAGAATAATAAAACAGAACTATCAAGAGATTAAGACTGATTGAGATTATATATATATATATATATATATATATATATATATATATATATATATATATATATATATATATATATATATATATATATATATATATATATATATATATATATATATATATATATATATATATATATATCAACAGTTATCTCTTCACTTAAATATCTAAATTTCTGATGAATTAACCAAAAGCAGTCATACAGGTGCTAATTAGAGTCGGATCCCTTACCATTAATTGTGTCGAAGATAGAATGATCATTCGTGATGATATGCGAATGATATGATGATTAGGTATGATCATATTCGTGATATGATAACTTATATCCTTATAAGGTATAACCCGCCCACCAAACACATAACGAAACTACAACGTGGCTACAACGTACCAACAATGTTTAACACCTAACAAGTTATAACAAGCTATATAACAAGTTGTAACAACTTCATTACAAGTTGTAACAAGCGGGAAATAGGGACAGTTTAGATCACAGTTGTTCTGTGATGATTACAATAATAATCCAGTGAGTAATATAATCCACGGAAGCTGTAATAAGGATTCGAACCTGCGCCCTGGGTATTCCCAGCGCACCTAGGAACCCCCCGACTCCTAGATTCGAAACCTAATCACAGCTATGGATTTTCCCCATTGCTAATGTCATTTCTCTTGTGACTCCAGTGACTGCCAAGTCTCCTGAAGTCCCTACGATTCTTAGATACACATCAACTTAGCATTTGGGATGATGGCACTATTAAACCCGCAGGTGAAGATTGAACTCATCATCTGTCACTGAAGGAATGATTAATCTCAGTTAATGGACCCTTGGTTCGGTGCTTCTCTTAATATTTTTTTTTTTTTTTTTTTTTTTTTTTGAGATATATACAAGAGTTATTACATTCTTGTACAGCCACTAGTACGCGTAGCGTTTCGGGCAAGTCCTTAATCCTATGGTCCCTGGAATACGATCCCCTGCCGCGAAGAATCGTTTTTTCATCCAAGTACACATTTTACTGTTGCGTTAAACAGAGGCTACAGTTAAGGAATTGCGCCCAGTAAATCCTCCCCGGCCAGGATACGAACCCATGACATAGCGCTCGCGGAACGCCAGGCGAGTGTCTTACCACTACACCACGGAGACTGCGAAAATGTGCCTTTAATGTGCCTTTGCCATTGGCTGCATAATGGTCGGACAATGGGGGGCCATCACATCCCACACAAAAGTTTTTTTTCAGTAAGAGAGAAGGTTATAAAGAGGCAATTAACTCTTTTGTGAAACCTTTTATCTTGCTCATAATACAGAGGGAGAGGGAGAGAGAGAGAGAAGGAGAGAGGGAGAGAGTTTGATATATATGAGTTTCTAGGAGCAGGCTTCAGATGAGGTGAGGTAGGATAACAGCTCCTGCTTGCAATTTCACTAGTTACCTAGTCTTAAAATAAGAAAGAGGGAGAGAGAAAGTGGTAGAGAAAGTGAGAGACAATGAGAGGGAGTGAGACAATGAGAGAGAGTGGATATCTCTGATATATCCATCCCTTGATCTCTTATCTCCCTTAATTCTTATCCCACGAGGGCTGTCACGTTCCCTTAGACGGGTGACACCTCCCCTTGGACGGGTGACACCTCCCCTTGGACGGGTGACACCTCCACTTGGACGGGTGACACCTCACCTTGGACGGGTGACACCTCCCCTTAGACGGGTGACACCTCACCTTGGACGGGTGACACCTCTCCTTGGACGGGTGACACTTCCCCTTGGACGGGTGACACCTCCCCTTAGACGGGTGACACCTCACCTTGGACGGGTGACACCTCCCCTTAGACGGGTGACACCTCACCTTGGACGGGTGACACTTCCTCTTGGACGGGTGACACCTCCCCTTAGACGGGTGACACCTCACCTTGGACGGGTGACACCTCCCCTTGGACGGGTGACACCTCCCCTTAGACGGGTGACACTTCCCCTTGGACGGGTGACACCTCCCCTTAGACGGGTGACACCTCACCTTGGACGGGTGACACTTCCCCTTGGACGGGTGACACCTCCCCTTAGACGGGTGACACCTCACCTTGGACGGGTGACACCTCTCCTTGGACGGGTGACACTTCCCCTTGGACGGGTGACACCTCCCCTTAGACGGGTGACACCTCACCTTGGACGGGTGACACCTCCCCTTGGACGGGTGACACCTCTCCTTGGACGGGTGACACTTCCCCTTGGACGGGTGACACCTCCCCTTAGACGGGTGACACCTCACCTTGGACGGGTGACACCTCCCCTTGGACGGGTGACACCTCCCCTTGTCACACCCCACACCTGTCACACCCCACACCTGTCACACCCCCCACCTTTCACACCCCACACCTTTCACACCCCACACCTGTCACGCCTTACACCTGTCACGCCTTACACCTGTCACACCCCACACCTGTCACACCCCACACCTGTCACACCCCCCACCTTTCACACCCCACACCTTTCACACCCCACACCTGTCACGCCTTACACCTGTCACGCCTTACACCTGTCACGCCCTACACCTGTCACACCCCACACCTGTCACACCCCACACCTGTCACACCATACATCTGTCAACCGAGCCGTCAGCTATTTCGCGAGAGAAAGTGCCAGACACCTGAGACAGGTGTGTACCCACACGGTGAAAACACTGCCA